>NC_056725.1:899098729-899161229 GCF_019279795.1 Protopterus annectens | reverse complement strand
TTATGGTGGTAGTGGTAGTTAAAATGGTGGGACAAGTAACTAGGAGGGTAGTGTGTTTGATGAATGTGTGTAGGTATTTTGTCCAAAGAACAGGCATGTGTGTGAATCTTATAAAGATTATGGTATAGTGGGGATCAGGAAATTCACCTTGTGTCCACTGTAATGCAATCTCTGAGTTGGTATATATAATTTGTAGGGATGTGGGGGAATACAGGTGGTAGAGACCTCCCTTGCAAAAATATAGAAAAAGCTTGTCTGTAGTTTGTAAGTATGGATGTAATGTTTTAGGTGATAGAAGGGAGTAATGTTGCAAAAAGTAGTTTAAAATATTGTTTTTGATGTTATTTGCTTGCAGTGTATAGACCGTCGATGTTATGGATTTTTTTACTTTTTTATTTAATTGTTATGGTCTTGATATATTGTAGGTCAGCATTGTGCTTATTCAATTTCATGAAGTAGATCCATATATATATATATATATATATATATATATATATATATATATATATATATATATATATATACATACACATATTAATATATATATATTATTAATATATATTACATTAATAATATTACAAGCCCTGTATAGTGACAGGGCTTTGAGTCAGTCCATGCAGGATATGTTGTTTAGGCCTTGTATCCTTTTGGTAAGGAATCTCGATGGACGTTTCAGTTGTTGCATGTGTCTGGACAAATACATGCCAAAGAGGGTATTATATTCAATGGTTGGCCTAATGAGGGCTAAGTACAGAAGAGAAATGACATCCCTAGATCTAAACACAATCCTTTTGTTTATAAGTTTTTCAATACAGAAGGACTTTCTTACAACAATGGACATACGATTAAACATTAGGTCATTATCCACATAAGTTCCCACATCTTGAACAACTGAGAAAAATCTTGGGGGTGTATTATTAATGTGGTAGATCCCTAGGATAGATTACTTTTCAAAACATTACGATAATGCATTTTTGGTAGGGTCATAGGTTCATAGGTAGGTGCTAGGCTATTGGCCCTGTGGCCTATACAAACCCAGCCAAAAAGGTACCCTGGCTTTTGCCATCCAAGAAAATTATTTTCCTTTGCCACTGTTGAGCAGAGCCACAGAGGTGATCCCCAGGGTGAATTTCCTATTTCCCATCCAATCATCAAGATTTTTCTTGAAGAGTGCTAATGAGGAGCTTTGTTTGATATAGATAGGTAGTTTATTCCAGAGTATGGGAAGTCTCTGGGACAGGAATCTATCCCTCCGGCATGTTCTGTTTATTGTGGTGACAAGGTTTAGGTCCCTAGAGCGTGTAGCTCGGAGGGATTGGGATTTCTTTAAGTGCAGCATGTCCAATGGCTCAGGGTTTGACATAGCTTTGTATGTTAGGCAGAGATCACCTCTGAGTAGGCAATATGCGACGGAGTAAAGCTGGAGTTTTTTGAGACGGTCTGCATAGGGCCTCTGTTTGAAGCCGGTAATACTCTTTGTGAGGTCTTACTGTGGTCTTTCCAGTTGTTGCAGATGTTTTGTGAGGTGCATACCAAAAGGGGCATTGTACTCTATAATGGGTCTAATGAGTGATGAGTAGAGGGGGAACAATGACCTCTTTTTTTCTGGATGAGAAACCTTTTGTGATGAGGTGTGCCACGTAGAAGTATTTCCTGACTACTGTGGTGATGTGATTATTAAAGGAGAGATTACTATCCACCTGTGTCCCAAGGTCTCATCACACTTTCAGTGTTAAGTATATTACCGCCTATGTTGTAGTTCATGGGTACAGAGTTTTTACCAAAGGGGATGACAATGCACTTTTTGGCATTGAGCTTGAGGCCATGGCTTTGACACCAGGCATCTGTCTCAGTGAGGCCCTTTTGTAGGATGTCCACATCATTAGGAGTTTTGATTATGGCTCCTAGTTTGCAGTCATCTGCAAACTTCGTTAGCCAAAGACCTTCTGTGTTAGCCTGTACATCAGAGAAGTAGATGCCAAACAGGAGAGGACCCAGGACTGAACCCTGTGGTACTCCACTTGTCACTGGTCTGAAGTCGGATTTGGAGTCTGCTACTTTCACAGTGTGGGTTCTGTCAGTGAGCCAGTTGGCAACCCATCTTGTGACATAGGGATTTATACCTGGTTTAGTGAGTTTAATTATAATTCCAGAATGGGGGATGGTGTCGAAAGCCTTGGCAAGATCTAGATAGGCTGTGTGAAGCACCTTACCCTTGTCTACGGCTTTGGTGACTGCTTCAAAGAAGTCTATCAGGTTTAGGAGACATGATCTGCCTTTTACAAACCCGACCTGGGTGGGATCCAGAGTTTGGAGATTACCGATGTCTTTGTTTATCAGTTCCATGATGATACCTTCCATGGCCTTGCAGACCAGGCTCATCAGGCTAATGGGGCGGTAGTTCCCAGGGTCCATGGTGGCTCCACCCTTGATGAGTGGGATAACCATTGCTGTGCACCATTCAGCAGGCACAAAGCCTGAGGTGAGGCTATGACTGAACACGGTATTTAGGTGGGGTGCCAGTTCGCTCTGTAGTTCATGTAGAACATAGCCTGGGATGTTGTCTGGTCCCATGGATGCTGTGTTCTTGGCTTTGGAGAGTGTGGTTTTTACCTGTGCAGCCGTGATTACAGGAACTTTGCATTCTTCCGGTATAGAGATGGGTTCTTTAGTGGGTGAGAGGGGGGTAAAATTAGCACTGAACCTATTTGCCAGGATGTTGGCAATATCAGTTGGGTCTGTATATTTAGTGCCATTGTGCTGTAACTCAGAGCAGATATGAGTGTTGCCATTGAGATTCTTGACATAGCTATAGAATGCTTTGTGGTTGTCTTTAGAATCAGTGGCGATTTTGTTTTCATAACTAGCTTTGGAGGATTTTATCAGGGATCGCAGCTTCGTACTGAGGCTGACCAGGGAGCTCCTCCACTTGTGGGATTTTACTCTCTTTTGCAAGAGTTTCTTCCTTCTGTTGTACAGTTTGTTTATGGCAGGGGACCACCAGACTGGCTTCCTTTTATTGGAGGATAGCGTCTTGGTTCTGTTTGGGACAGCATTATCCACTCATTTAAGTGCTTATAAAGTGCAATTGTGTAGGATTCAGTAGTCGTAACTGTATTGTCCATCTGCATGGGTGTCATGAAGTTGACCACTTCGGTTTTAAGAAGTATGAAGTTGGCTTTGGAGAAATGTTTTACCATGGTTTGCTTAATGGGGGGGTGGAGGCAGGATGTGGATATCTAGGGTAATTAGCTTATGGTCAGATCGGACCAATGAGGGGTTGACTTCAGGTGTGGAACACCGGTCACTCATATTGGTAATGACTAGATCTAGATATTGTTGCCCCTTGTGGGGGTGTGGATAAGTTGATCCAGGGCATTGGAGTTTATGAATTCCAGAAAGCTCTGAGCGAAGGAGTTGGTACATGAGTTATTTTCCCAGTTAATGGTGGGTAGTTGAAATCGCCCATTATTAGGGTGTTTGGTTGAACCCTAATATTTTCCAGTACATCAAGAAAAGAGGAGTGGGAATCCTGGAGCATGGTGGGTGATCTGTAGCAAGTTACAATTTGGATTGCAGTTTTGCCCAGAGTTAGTTGTACTTGTATAACCTTGGCTGCATTATGCTGAGCAACTAGCCTGGAGGTGTGGATATCCTTAATGAATATGGACACACCTCCTCCTTTGGTGTTCCGGTCCAGGTTACATGGCCGAAAAGTGTGATATGAGTTATAGCCTGGTAGTGCATGGGTGCTCTCTGGAGCCTTGAACCAGGTCTCAGTCACTGCACAGATATCGATGTTCTCCATTTTAAGGAGTGCCTCAAGTGAGTGCATTTTGAGATTTAGACTTCTAGCATTGAGTAGCATCAGCCTCAGTTTTTGCTTGCCTGTTCCTATTATGGGTAGTGAATTTGTCATTTGAACCTTGCCTAAAAAAGGCACTATAGGGGTGGCAAGAATCTTAGCTAGTATCCGGAATCCTAGGGGTGACAGGTGCAGGTCATCTCTGGCAAAGCATCGTGGTCTGTCGGCAATGTCATCCCAGGCAGACAGATACTGGATCCCTTTAGAATGGCACCAGAAGCTTAGCCAATTGTTGAAGTCGATCATTTTGTCCTTGTACTGCGGCATCATTCTGGGTGATGGCAGAAAGCTACTCAGGGCTAGGATCATACCTGCCTGGGCTACAAGATTGGAGAGCTCTTCCATGTCTCTTTTCATGTAGCCCAGGGAGGTATGTCTCAGGTCGTCCACACCAACATGGACAATGACATAGTCATATTTGTTCTTGTTGTGGAGTGACCTGAGTGCATGGGTTATGTGGCAGATCCTGGCGCCCGACAGGCAGCTGACAGTAACCTTCTCCTTGTTTAGCCTGGTGAGTGGAACATCAGTGTGCCTGACTATAGAGTCGCCTATGTCTAGTGTGTCTGGTACATTGTTTTGGCTTATTGGCTGTTGTTGAGTGGCACACTGAGTCTGCGGGCTATGTGTCATTTGGGTTGTGTTGAGGAGTGGAGGTTGCTTGCATTTCTCTTTTGAAGATCTCTGTTGCTTGAACAGATTATTATTGAGAGCCTCCTCGAATGTTTTTTTATTTCTATGTGTGGATTTTGGTGGCGTAGATTTAGTGTAGATTTAGTGAGACTATGTGATGAGTGTGGTGTGGTGCAAGTGTTTACCTTCTCCTCTTGACTGTCAAGTTCAGTCTTGATTGGAGAGAGCTTTACCTCCAGTTTGGCTAGATAAGTGTATCTCTCACAGGTTGTAGTGTTGGTTGGTAGGACGAGAGGGTTGTCTGTGTACGAGGCAATTTCTACATTTCCCAAAGATGCCCAGATTCATCAGATAGACAGGAGAGGACACTGGGAGCTGACCCTTGGACATGCCTGAATAAGAAAAACTATTTTCCTCTAGATAAGTGAGGAAAGTGAGTACAAGAGCTGTTTTTCTCTAAACAAGTGAGGAAAGTAAGTACCAAAACTGTTTTCCTCTAGGTAATGAGGAAGGTTGAGTGCTGTAGTAATTAGTAGGTTATTTTTAGTGCTTACAAGTTCTGAACAAGTGCTGATCATGAATAAGCAAATTCAAGTGCTAAAAGTGAGAATCTGTATCTGGACTAAACTAGTTACAGGAAAGGGGGGAAACAAGTGCAAATGTGGGCTTTTAAATCAGAAAGTTGAGAGAGATGGAAACACTGCCCAAACGGCCAATAACTACAATTTCTGGGCCAGAACCACTCCTTATGTGGTAGATAGGTTACCTAGTGCTTACCACTCCCACTGATAAGCTAGAAGGCTTCCCTCAAACACAGAAAGCTTGGGGGGGGGGCACAGAAGCTTACATACAGTCCTGGATACAGCAAATCTGAATCTGGACTACACTAGTTACAGGAAAGTTATTTTTACACACACACACACACACACACACACACATATATATATATATATATATATATATATATATATATATATATATATATACATACAGAAAAGTAGCTAAAACAGCAGTCACAACAATTCAAATGCAGTGCAAGCTAGCACACTTGAGTATGTAGCAATGTTTGACCAAACAGTTTAAAAAATGCAATTAAATTAAAAATGACTAAAAACAATGCAGAAGGAGTCTATTAGGCAGAATGAGGTAAAGAGATGGGACTGAGGGGAGTGTCCCAGATCAAATCTACAGTGGGGGCGGGCAACTGCAAAATCCACCAAATTTAAACAACAACACAGGAATAGGGAGGATGGGTATGAGAAAACCAACACCTTCAGCAGAGATCTGAAAAACTATACAGTGAAGCAAAAATAACAGTGCACAACTATGTAGTCAGCCAGCAATGATATAAAATTAGTCAAACAACAATTACCAGTACACAGCTCTGAAGTGCCAGAAAAACATACTCAGTTCTGTATTTCTCCAGATAGTTTGAAGAGCACTCTTTCAGGACACAGGAAGGCTCCAGCAATGATATGTAGACTTTTTTACTAAGATGGTCTAACTTTATGCAAGTAATCCTTGAGATGGTCAGATATCACACAGGATGTAAAACCAGTTATACCAACTTAAGAGACAGAGAAATAGGGGGAGGGGGAAAAACACCTTCAGCAGAGATCTGAAAAACTATACAGTGAAGGAAAAATAACAGTGCACAACTCTGTAGTCAGCCAGCAATGATATAAAATTAGTCAAACAACAATTACCAGTACACAACTCTGAAGTGCCAGAAAAACATACTCAGCTCTGTATATCTCCAGATAGTTTGAAGAGCAGTCTTTCAGGACACAGGAAGGCTCCAGCAATGATATGTAGACTTTTTTTACTAAGATGGTCTAACTTTATGCAAGTTATCCTTAAGATGGTCAGATAACACACAGGATGTAAAACCAGTTATACCGACTTAAGACACAGAGAAATAGGGGGAAAGGGAAAACACCTTCAGCAGAGATCTGAAAAACTATACAGTGAAGGAAAAATAGTGCACAACTCTGAAGTCAGCCAGCAATGATATAAAATTAGTCAAACAACAATTACCAGTACACAGCTCTGAAGTGCCAGAAAAACATACTCAGTTCTATATATCTCCAGATAGTTTGAAGAGCACTCTTTCAGGACACAGGAAGGCTCCAGCAATGATATGTAGACTTTTTTACTAAGATGGTCTAACTTTATGCAAGTAATCCTTGAGATGGTCAGATAACACACAGGATGTAAAACCAGTTATACCAACTTAAGACACAGAGAAATAGGGGGAGGGGAAAAAACACCTTCAGCAGAGATCTGAAAAACTATACAGTGAAGCAAAAATAACAGTACACAACTCTGAAATCAGCCAGATATGATATAAAATTAGTCAAACAAAAACTACCAGTACACAACTCTGAAATGCCAGAAAAATATACTCAGCTCTGTATATCTCCAGATAGTTTGAAGAGCACTGTTTCAGGACACAGGAATGCTCCAGCAATGATATGCAGACTTTTTTACCAAGAGAGTCTAAATGTATGCAAGTAATTCTTGAGATGGTCAGATAACACACAGGATGTAAAACCATTTATACCAACTTAAGACACAGAGAAATAGGGGGAGGATGGAAAAACACCTTCAGCAGAGATCTGAAAAACTATACAGTGAAGCAAAAATAACAGTGCACAACTCTGAAGTCAGCCAGCAATGATATAAAATTAGTCAAACAACAATAACCAGTACACAACTCTGAAGTGCCAGAGAAATATACTCAGCTCTGTATATCTCCAGATAGTTTGAAGAACACTCTTTCAGGACACAGGAAGGCTCCAGCAATGATATGCAGACTTTTTTATTGAGGGTCTAACTTTATGCAAGTAATCATTGAGTTGGTCAGATAACACACAGGATATAAAACCAGTTATACCAACTTAAGACACAGAGAAATGGGGGGGGGGGGATACCTTCAGCAGAGATCTGAAAAACTATACAGTGAAGCAAAAATAACAGTGCACAACTCTAAAGTCAGCCAGCAATGATATAAAATTAGTCAAACAACAATTACCAGTACACAACTCTGAAGTGCCAGAAAAATATACTCAGCTCTGTATATCTCCAGATAGTTTGAATAGCACTCTTTCAGGGCACATGAAGGCTCCAGCAATGATATGCAGACTTTTTTATTAAGACTTTTTTACTACTACTTATTTTCAGTCCATTATTTTGTCACCAGTTATTTATTTGGGACAAACGTTCATGCAGAATTGCTAGGTCATTTTGGGATTGAATGACTGCTCCTAGGTTGCAGTTACCTGCAGACTACGCCAAACAGAACCATTTAATATTGTTCTTTTACTTCAGAAAAGTAGATGTCAAGCAGTAGTGGTACCAGCATAGAACCCTGGGGGGACTCCAGTGGTAACTGGCCTCTTTGTAGGCTAAAGTTATTAAAACATTATGATTAAAACTAAAAGAAGCAGCATTCCTGTGCTTGTGATGACATTCTTGAAACCTTAGCAGGCATCAGTGTTATGTACTGTATCAATTTTATAGTATTTTAATGAATTCTGTAACACTAAACTAGAACAAAATTTGCAACATAACTCTTAATGATCATTTGCACTAGAACAATACCTTTCTTAACTGCTAGAGTAATTCCACAGATTACCCATATGTCTCAACTGAACTGTGGTGGTGGTGCTGCGGTCGCATTGTCGCCTCACAGTAAGACGTTGTCCTGTTCGATTCTCAGCTAAAGCGTCTTCTGTGTGGAGACATGCATGAATTGGCGTACCTTCATTGAAGACTGTGCATCGGGGCTGGAAACTCGGCACGTAAAAATCTACTGCCAATCATTAGTGGACCGGAGTTCCTCTGTGGCGACCCCTAACCGGGAAAAGCCGAAAGACACAACAACAACAACCCATATGTCTCAACTGTCCATAATTTTGTAGAATATCCAGATTTTGTGACCTGTTTCTCACAAAATATATATTTTTCTACCAAGTCATTGAGGACTGGAGGAAAAAATTAATGGCAAACATTTGAGTTTCAAATTTCATATCTCTCAGAAAATGCTTGCTACTCTAGAGCATGCTATTCTATTAATTTTCTAAGTTTATAAGAACGATATTTAAAATTTGTCACTGATTTGTGCTTCTGTCGCCCTATTATTTTAGGCATTGGCCAGAATTTTTGCACTAAGAGGCTAACTTTTCAAATATGGAATACAAAAACACTCATACTGTTAGCTGTTTATTTCATTATGGACAGATTACAATATCAGATTTTCAATAGTGTAAAGGTGTGTGGAGAGAGGCCTCTTCTGCTTCAGTTGCAGTGTAGAGCAAACTATTTTCTGAAGTATAATAAATGGATTAAGTCATCCTCATGTTGACAACAAATATCTTCTCAGATATTATTCTGTCCATGCCTATGGTCTGTGTACCAGCATCTCCTCTGCTAATCAAGGGTAAAAGCAGGATTCCCCTTAGCACATCCTGTTTTAATGAGCGGGTATTCCACAGGGTAGATATTAATAAAATCTAATACTAGAATGAGGAAATTCCATTTTTAGCATAGCTACTGTATTCAGACATGTTTGATTATTTCCAAAACATGTAAGTAAATTATTTAGATTTAATAAATAACTACATCCACTACCAGCAGTTTTAAGGTTTTTATGGCCAGTTACTGCTCCTCCTGCATGTTACTGTGCCGTTGTTGCAATTACATTTTCCAGCTCACTTCAATGACGAATTGCCTGTCTCAGCAAAGATAAGATGTTTGCATTACTGTAGCAAAGGACCATAATATTCAATGACAAATTTCAGTGACACTGATGGTCATACATTATGAACAATATCTGGTAATCTGATATGTCTTCTTTCATTTTATATTGAAAGCCTTTCAACAATGATGCACAAATATAGATTGTTATTAATGCATATGGGTTTACATAACTACTGGTAGGATGATTCATTCTAGTGTGTGCCACGTGACAGCCATTTACAAATTTGTTTTCTTTCCTTTAGTGAAGCTGAGATCCCATTATGATGCTGGCTCCTTATCTGACAAACATCTCACATATAACTTAAATGCATGTCCAAAGCAGGTCTGTGGTGTTAAAGACAGACATTTTGCTATGTATCATCCTGAATTCCCATAATTTTAGTCTTTTCTTGAGTAACATGAATACAGACATGTTGGAAGCAATGTGTTTAATCACATGGGTTTACAGAAAAAATGAATGCTAAATATATATACAATTATTAATTTGTACTATCCTGAATGTTAATGAAACTATTTATACTGTTATAACCTAGACAGTATGAGTAACAGCGCAACTGCTATTTTGAATCAGAAGAGAAATATTGAAATAAAACTATGCAAGACTCAAGTATTATTTTATAAACAGTCATTAATTGATGGGTTGAGTGACACTGAAATACTGCTGTTTCCAATAATGTCAGCACGTTCTCTGTTTTGTCTATCCATTCAAAATGAAAACAACATATAATATGTCAGAGCTTGAGCTTAGAGTTTCTTTGAAACATTGGCAGCCTTCACTTTTTTCCTTCTTTAATCCTAAAGAGACACATTTAATGTGTGAAATATTTTCCAAACTTATACAATGCAGATAAAGAACTTGTTTTAAATATGGGCTTCAGAAAAGTTGAAACAAAATCAAAAGGTTTTAAGTTAAGCAAGATAGTGAACATTATTCATCTGTTTTATTGTGAAGCAATATTTTAACACACATTTCTATAAAGTGAGGCTTGGATATGTGGATTACTCCATCGTCTTGCTTGACTGAAAAGTATTTATATGTCTTCCTAATACCAACAATAAAAAGTCATTATGAGGACTTCAATGACTTTTATACAACTGTTTATAAAGCTCAAAGGATATCACCTGGAGTTTAAGCAATGCTACACATTGCAAAACCATTTAGATTCTAAATGTCAAGGCATAGTTTAGAAAGCTAGCTTTGTCAAGTCTACCCCTATTTAAAGCTTTTTCAGTGAATTATTTTTCTATCCCTATATGTCCTGGCCACATCACCATCATAACTACCAGCCATTTATTTACACCAAAAGGATTCATGCAGGCAGAAGTAGTATTTACACGTCCTTTTCCCCTCTCCTAGAAACTGATGTGAGGGACTGCGGCATGAAGTCGATAGCATTGGTGCCATGAAGGCTGTGCAGTGATACAGCTTAGTACAAACAAACACATGCCTCCAGCTGATAATGCTGCATGCTCTGTAGCTCTGTCTTAGTCTGTCTCTGCAATAAGTGGTTAGCATTGCAGTAGATAGTGCTACTTCCCACTCCACAGAATTACTGACCTGATGTCGACTACAAACTCCACACATCCCAGTTCAGTTCCACAGGCACAAGAGCCACTAATCAGTGAGAGGTTGTCTGGAGTGTAGTCAGTGACTCATTATTTATTTATTTCTGTTAACTAAGAAGGAGTGGCATTTCATAGGAACTCACCAGTAACGTATTTTTAACGTATATGTTATCCTCTATTTATGTAGTCCAATTACAATACTCCAGCTACAGAGGTTTAGTTGCACTGAATTATTTAAATAAAATGGTATTCTTGTTCAATTTTTAACACTTTTCTTGAATTTTAGGAGCTGCATGTGGTATTTAATATTTTGTTGGAATCTAAAAATCCAAATTAAAAAGTACTTTTTTCAGGATATGTTGACAGGTCTCTTACAATTCACATTAGCTCACAACATACTTCACTGCTATCACTAGCTTGTTTTGGAAAGTGCCTTAATTCCCACTAAGTGGTTCCCCATGAAGTAACACTTACTCTCAGAACCTTGATGCTAACCCTAAAAATTTCAATCCAATCTCTAAGCCTTAACTTTTGATAGGTCCCTAATCCTAAAATCCCCTCCCATTACTAACCCTAATCTCCCAGTCATTACCTAAACCTAAAATCCTCCCTCTTCTCCCTAACTATAACCTTCAAATACCCTCCAATAGTTCCACTAACAGACTAGCCCCCTCCCCTACTCTCCCTGAACGTACATCCTCCATTTCCCGTACCCACATACTTCATGCACAGTGTGCACATGCTTGTATCCATGTCTTGCTGCAGCTATATCACTGAAGTCACATTCAAGGTTTGAACACCTGATTGGGTAACTTGGTAGACAGAATTACAGCCTTTTGAGTCCCAGGCTGCATGTTAGTGGATTTCAAGCAGCTGTGGCTCAAGTGGCTGTAGGAATAGCCTATCCTGACCTCATATGATCCTAAGTGAAGAGCAAAAGATAATGTTTGATGGTGTTTTCTCCTGTCTTCTAATGATATGTGCCAAATCTCCTGAAAATTAGAACCCAGAAAGTTTGCAACACATGTTGCTTGAAACAGTTTGTTCTTTAACTGCAATGAAGTGTGACATATAACTTTTTTCATCACTTTTTGCTCTGTATAATTGCCATATACTTGCCAGTCTGATTTGTGCTTTTGGATGGGTGTATCAAGTGTTATATTCATGAGGTAAACTATTGCATTTATGCATCAAAATAAATCACAGTCCTTTAATTCTGAGTTGGTGATTGTACAGTATCTAGTACTCTGGAAATACTTAAGTTTATATGGTGTCTATGAAATGTAGACATATTTGTATAAGAGCAGATTATATAGTAATTAAATTCATATAAAAGCATATGATTTGTTCTTTATACACTATATATGCTCGAGGATCTCATCATTTTCATAAACACAACATGTGAACACCTAAAGTTTATTGCTGTATTATATCAGCAAATGAAGTGCGACAGTCTCCCACAAGTAAAAGAAATATGACATGATATAAGGAATAGTATATAGAAAAGTAACTGAAGTTCCCTGACCGAAAGTTGCCCAAAGCACTAGACAAGGATATACATGACACTGATCTTTGTTTTCCTCAGAAAATAACTGCTGGTGAAATTACTAAGGGCATGTAATCAGTGATTTCTTTCATTTGGGAGATATTTCTCTTTTTTGAGTTGGTGCAACCATGTAGTTAGTATATATATATATATATATATATATATATATATATATATATATATGTGTGTGTGGGGGGGGCAATGCTTAAGATTTATTGTTTTGCCCTTTTGTGATTTGAGCATAAGATTTTGATATTTCTGATGCTCAGGGTTTTGCAGAACCTTTGAAAATTAACATAGCTTGCTTATAAGAAAATGTCTTTATAAGGATTATTGATTGGATCCATTATATTTATTTGTTTGTCGTATGTTAAACTCACAGTAGCTTTGATAATAGAAAAGTAGTTGGCAGATGAAGTAGAAATATTCTTATAAAGCATGCAATCAAACCCACCATTTATCAGCAAGTGAGAGAACCAAATAGTCATCTGTTTTTTTGTAGGGGAGCATGCCCTTTTGCACTTCCCATCTGGGAGGTTTTGGCCACCCCCAGTGCATAACTTGCATGAGGAAGTTAATATTCAGACCCTCACACATACACACACTTGCAAAGAGGTGGGATATGCAGACTCCATGAAAATGTCATCCTAGCCCCCTCCACAAAAAAAAAAAAAAAACTAAAACTGAGAACTAAGAACTGTAAGGGAACAGCTCTAACCATTGCACTTTTGTGCAATCTTATACCATACATAATATAGAATAATGCTTGTTACATGTGATATCTGAAAAAAAGTAAGTATTTGAAGAGTTACAGGAAATGTGAAGCTGGCTCTATTAATATGGTTAATGATGAACACACAATAATCATTTTAAACCAACTAGCATCTATCTTTTTAGAAAAAAAATCAGCTATTTCCAATAGCTCTTTCCCAAATGAAATCAGCACTTATGTGTGAACTGGTGTGTGCCCCACTGTTGCATTAACTCTGTGTGAAGTACCAACATCAATACACCATATATCAGCTGTTAGACCAAATAATTAAAATGGTTTGTTCCTTTCAAATACTTGCAAATATGTGGTTTCCTGTACTCACTGGCTTTTCCACTTATATTAGAAACAGGTTATGCCTCACATGCATGTAGAACTACTACTGTCACTCCATAAATAAAGTTATTACTAAAAACTCTGTTGACAACTGTAGACCAATCTGTTTGACCAGCATTATAGGAAAATGCTTTAAAGAATATTATATAATTTAATGAATGAGCAAATATATTTACATTCTGGATATTTATCACTGTAGGTTTATGGAAAGCATACCTGTATGACTAATTAGATACATTTTTGTCAACGCTCTACAGAAGTGTTTGAAATGGATGTTATATATTTAAATGTATCAATGCCATTTGACTTTATTCCCTATCATATGATAATTAATAAATTTGACAACATAAATGTTAACAAGTGCATAACAAAGTGGATAAGCAACTGAATGACAATTGACAGCTAGATATTTTATTGTTTGAGATTATGACAGCATTTTAAAGTATACACCTTAACTGTGAGTGTCCCTCAAGGGTCAGTTTTGGGGTCAGATCGGTTCAACTTATTAATTTCCAACTTCCCTGTAAAAGAGGGAGTGAGGTTCAGCAAGTCTGCTGATAATTCATAAATTGAGTCAGTTGTGAATTCTGTAAAAGGTCATTCAAAGGTTCAGCAATCCCTAGATAATTTATACTATGGTTCAGGAGTAATTTTATGGATTTCTGTATAAGCAAGACAAAGGTTATATTCATTGGAAATAACAACTTGTATTATAAATATGTTCTAACAATAAAACTATCAGTGAAGGTTGTAGATAAGAGATCTGGGAGATCTTGTCAACAACAAGTTCACCTATGATGAGAATTTGCATACAGCCATCTAGCAGCCTGCATTTATAACACAACTCAACTGGTGAGAATAGAAAAAAAAATCAGAAATATTTGCACGGCAGATCAGCAGGGTTAAACACATAGAATGTGAAGCTTGATTAATAGAGTTGGCTCTATACTCTATTAGTTATAGGATAATAAGTGATGATTTGATTTTAATCGAAAAATGCCTAAGAGATGTTTTACTGCAGCTATATTAAGGATTGCATTTGGATCAAACCAGGCTAGAACATGATCTGTTTGTCAATTATCCAGCATTTAAAACTGCTCTAGAGAATAACTTTACATGGCAGAGCAGGTTCTTTATGAAATAAGAGCAGTCAAAAGTTTGGAAACATTTAAAAGAACATCAGATAATTATTTTGGAAGTTACGTTTTTACACATCAACTAACACAGGCAAACTTTAGTAAAGTCTATCAAGGCTTTGCATGTGGAGTACTAACACTGAACACTGAAAACTGAAAGTAATGATAACTGAACCTGCTTGTAATAAAAGACTGAGTTTATATAATGGGCTGGATTCCAAAAGATCTGGTGGGGGATATCTGCTGAGAAAGTTTGCTGCCCCATTACCACACTACATAAAGGTGACCTTATTTTGATGAGCTAAAGTGATGCAGTAACCTAAGGGACTTTGCCTGAAGAAGCAGCATGGTTAAAACATCTGAGCCTACCATTTCACAGAATAATTGTGCTGTAAGGGTGTCTTATATCACTATTTCATTATATAACCTTTTAATTAGTCACATTGTTCAGGCAAGTCACAGCTGAAAAGTAAAAGCCACGACTGTATTAGTGGTATATCACACAAGTAACAGAAAGGCAAATGTACCAGAAATTCTATGTTTAGATTTGGGAGATGATTTGCAGGGCACATGCATGTGTGGGGTGTGAGACACATAACAGCAAATCTAACTGTAGAAATGTGACTCTGGAGGTGACTATTAAGAGTGAAGAATGAGTATATGAGTCAGAAGGGAGCCATGATACCAAAGTATGCACATAGGCAGCAGCTATAGGTCACTTAATACCCTGGAGTACCCCATCAGGGCACGGTTTCAATGCCTGCACACTTTTAGACCAGTAGCTGTACAGACAAAAACTAAAGATATACATTAATAACAAACATACTTCTAGGCTGGTCAAAAAGGATAACATACTGGAGATCATCTGTGTGCAGATTACCATATTGTAACCAGCTATAGGTCACCATCCATGTTCCTAGAAGCTCACAATGTACAGTTGGACCTACTGGAGACATTTACCATCTTACCATCCAACCTAACTCCCTACTCATGAGAGACTTTAATTACCTCTCTATAGACTGGGAATCATACATGGCCTCAAATCTGCAGCCACAGAGATTTCTTGACTTCACAAATATAAACACCCTTAACCAAACAGTGAATTCAGCATCTAGAGGGTCCAACATATGGGACCTCATGCTTACAAATGTGGGAGAAGGGTCCATCCCCAATGTCTTGTCCTCCCTCATAAGGTCCAACCATAAGCTGTCTCCTTCAAAATCAAAATCAACTCTCTAATCCCATTAAAATATTAATGGTTAGGAAGTATTCCAAGGAAAATTACCTTTTATTAAGTGATGGATTGTCAAAATGCAATGCTCCTCCAAACCCCGAAAACACAGCAATCTATGTAGAATTGCTCTCAGAAACTCTGTACAACCATGCCAATGGCTGATTAGGGGCTACTGTACCTACAAGAAGTAAGCCCAGATTTACCCTAAAACAAAGTGCCCTGGTGGCATCCCAAGTTAACCAGGATATACAACAAAAGGAAAGCAAATATGGCAAAAGTCAAGAAGGGTCATTCTCATGAAAACAAAAACTCTCTCATCAAGCTAAATAGGCAACTAAGAGGGCTAATTAGGTCATGTGAAGCCAGCATTCAGATTAAGATAAGCTTCTATGTGAAAGATAACCATAAGGCCTTCTACAGCTATGTCAGAAACCTCAAGGGCAGCACACAGCAATGTGCTGATCTAGTGGTTGATGGTGCTACATTCACTGAGCCTGGTGTTGTGGTGGACCTGTTAGTGGACAAATTCATTTCCAATGTTACCTCCTCTCACCCCTAACAATCTCCCAAAACATACCTTCATACATACCCCAGTAAATATGACTAGGGAGTATGTACTGGCTCCATTCACTAAAGCCAAGACCATGATCTCAATGGGCTTGACTAATGGGACACTTCCTGAGCAGTCTAAAATATGACTTATCAGGACATCTGGAGTTATTATTTAACTATTGCCTTAAAACAAGATTTATACCACATGAATGGAGGGCTGCTATGGTCATCTCCCTTTGTAAGGAAGGACCCATACAGATCCTGGATACTACACACCCATTAGTCTGACTACTCTTATTTCCAAAGCCATGGAAATAATTATCTTGGAAATTATCAGCAAGGACATGTAAGACCTCCAAACACTGGATCCATCCCAGTTTGGCTTTGCCAAATGAAGGTCATACTTACTGAATCTGGTGAATGTCTGTGAAAAGGTCACTAAGGTAATGAATGAGGGAAAATGGTGCATGCTGCCTACCTAGATCTGGCTACCCCACTCAGGCCTTGTCAACATACCTATGGATATACATATAAACTCCTGTATAACATGATGAATAGCTAGCTGGCTCACTGATAGGTCCCAGGAGGGTAGAGTCAATTAGGCCACATCCAAAAAGAGGCCAGTCACCAGTGTATTCTCCTAGGGCTCTGTGTTAGGCCCACTCCTCTTTGGCATTTACTTCTCACATATCAAAGATAATGTCAAAGTCCTTTGGCTAACCAAGTTAGCAGTTAATTGCAAACTAGTTTGCAGATAATTGCAAACTGTGAGCAGTCATTGAATCTCCATCAAGATGAAAACACCCTTCAGGAAGGTCTAACATAGACAGACACTTGGTGCCAAAGCCATAATTTAAAACTCATTACCAAGAAATGCATTATAGTACCTTTTGGGATGTCTGCCACCATGGGTAACTATATCATCTATAACAATGATCGTCTACAACAATCATCTGTCCTTTAATCCTAATAAAACCAAACTTATTATATTTACACCTAAGAATAATACTCCCATAAACAAATCCCTGCTCACTATAGTCTCTTAAAACAACAGCAGAAAGGAAGTTGTTAATCACATTAAACTACTAGCGATTATAATTGAAGAAAACCTAAAATTCAGCCTGTGCATACAGCATAATATTAATAAAAGACACAAAAAACTAGGCATTCTTTACAGGCACAAACACTTCCTTAGTCCTTCCACTAGACAAACACTTGCTTCCACTTATCTACTTCCGTCTCATCTATGGTGCCCCTTTTCTTACTAACCTGCTCTCCTCCCGAAAAACTAAGCTCAAAATCTGTTATAACATAATCGCCAAGTTTGTAACAAATGCCAAACACTTTACTCACCACTGTACATCTCTACACACACTAAACTGGCTTTAACTTCCACACTATCTCACCTACTTGCAGTTAAATACAACACATAAAATAATTTATAAAACCTTCAGTGTCCCACTCTTGGCTCATTATTAATACACTGTCTGCCCAAATGTTCTCTCAGATCATACAATTGACACCTACTGCAGGTGCACATACCTAAACTACCTGCAGGACACCCCCTTTACTCTTCTGTGGAACCAGAGCTTGGAATGCCCTACCTGTGGCAATAAGAACCTTACAGGGTACTGAGCCTCCTCCTTCTAAATCCTAATGTCAATTCTTCTTCATGTATTCATTTTATATTTCAATTTGAGTACAGATAATTTAATCTCGCTTACTATAGAATATTTTGCACTGTTTATAATTTTTTTCTGTAATTCCTTGTTTGCATTTAATTGTACCACCCATGTTTTTGGACTCTCTACTATTATTTGTATGCTAATATTTTCATGTTTTTGTATATTTTTGAGAGAATATTCACACTGTTAAAGATTGTTAATTTCTATTATATGTTTTATGACCTTGGAGATTTTATCCCTGGGCCTCCACTGAAAATGGACTCTAAATGGTCCAGTGGATTAGTCTGGTAAACAAATGGCAATAAATAAATAAATAAATACCCATAAAAGTACATTGACTAATCAGGGATCTCAGGACTCATGTAGATAGTAATCTAGCCCTCAGCCAACATGTATCCAAGGTATTAAGAAAATCCTTCTACTTTGCTCAACTTCCATGCTTGACTTATAAGCAATGGCATGGCATCTAGATCCAGAGTTAGCATAGCACTGTACTCCATCCTGATTAGACCCATCATAGAGTATAATCCCTCATTTGGTATGTGCCTGACCAGACACATGTAGCAACTGCAATGCCCACAAAAGGTCCTTACAAAAAGAATACATGGAGTAAACACAATGCCTTACACTGATCACCTCAAAGCCATGTCTCTTTATTCAGTATCATATTGCCTTCTATGAGGTGACCTTTGCTTAACATACAAGGCATCCCTGGACGCTGTTTTAATGAACCTTCTGTATGTCAGCAAAACAAACAGCATCAGAAGTACTAGATTAAAAGACCTAAATGTTGCTTGTGGCATAAATAGGTCATGTTGAAGAGACAGATATGGTTCTCAGACAATTCAAATTTCCAGAAAAGGTTCTCCATCCATGTGAAGCAGAGTTCCTCCCTATCCCTGTTTCAATGCAACTTGGACCAATGGATGGGGACTTAGGAATTTACTCCTGGTCTGGTGCCTATGTCTCTCATGTGCAATGGTAATCAGTAAATCACCCCCTATATAAATCAAACTTGTGGTCACATTTGGATTGCACAGCTAGAGTTATACAGGCCCTAGCTGTCTTTAGCCTAGTGTACACCTATGAACCTATGAACCTCTGGAGGGTATCTTTGCTTGGTGAGATGTTCATACTTTATACTGTAGAGTGTGCAAGCATACTAATTATTGGTACTAACACTTCAATATGAAGAAAAGAGAGATAGCAACAAGGATGAAACATATTTTGTACATTTATAATAGGCTACAAAAATACAAAGCCATAAAAACTATCTATTTCTGTACAGCTAATGTACAGTAGATAGAAATGGCTGAAATAGCATACTAGAAACTGCAAAACATTCTCTGCAAACCAAGACCTTCTCTGACACCAAAACCTCTCTATCAAATATACGTGTGTTTTGAATATGAATATTACATTCCGTCACCATATTATCAGTGGGGGTGCCAGACACACATCATTACAGGGGTTCCACGTAAGCAGCGTAACTGACATTTTAGGTATGGACTCCTGTCGGTACTTACATGGAGTTTTAAGCATCACATCTCTAAAAATTTTGAATCAGGTATACCATATTGACATACATGAAGTTTTGTGCAATTCCTCATTTGTATATATGAAATGAGGGAAGAGTGCATTGGTGTAGCAGTTAACATTGTCTCCTCACAGCAAGAGGTTCTTCTGCTCGATTCTTGGCTGGGGTGCCTTCTGTGTGGAGTCTGCATGTCTTCTCTACACTTGCATGGATTTCCTCCTGGTACTTTGGTTTACTCCCACATTTCTAAAGACATGTATCTGGAGCATTTCTTCCCAGACCTCTGCTGAAAATAGGCCATGTCCTAGTCGGCCTTTTCCAGTCAACAAATGTTAAAAGAATAAAATAAAACAAAGCCAGTTTTTGAAATCTCTTTGTTTGAATTATGATGAGAATGATTGTACAAGAAAAGAAAGAAAACAACAAGCAGGAGATCAGTGCACATCTAGAATCGTCTACGAGATGAGAGCTGCATTTGTTGTCTGTTTTTAACATGACATTCCTACATTTACTACTTCTAAAGGTTCAATGTGTTCATGTATGTCTGCGTGTATTGAGTGGGGAGAGGAGGCAGAGCCATTTACTCTGTTCACCAAGCTCTCATCAGTGAAGCTCATTGGGTGGTTCTGTTTCAGCAGAAGTTTCAGCAATTTAAAATTTTGAACTGTTGCATAGTTTTTTTCATTTCTCTTGTAATGTTTGGGCCATGCAAACCAAAGCAAAAGAAAGTAAGAATATAACCAAGAAAGAGTGTTTAGATTTTCTTTGCAGCCCTAACCACATCTAAGACATCTTTTCTAGTTACTTCTAAAAGTTGTTTGATAGGTCTGAGGCCAGCATTTTGCTTGATCTGCTTGCATTTACTTTCTCCATAGGATCCTTTTGCTTGAAGAGGCTATAACTGTTGATTACAGTCACCAGCCGAGTAAGGATGGATTCTCAGTATTACAGATGATTGACAAAACCAAAATACTGGTGATGGCATGAGGAACGAAACACTAATCAAACTTCTTTACCATATACTTTATTTTCACCAATTTCATCTTACGACTTCTTCAGAAATAAAAACAGCACTTAAAAACTTCCATACTTATATATACATGCTCATTAATACTTCATTGCATCACACCATTAACCAATTTCGATTTAAAGTGCCACAGTAAAATTTAAACTCTTAAGCCTATAAAAAAAACATTATTTATTTACATACAATTTCCTACATTTCAAAAAACATTTGATTGAACATGTGATTGGTCTCCCACTAAATACCTCCCTCTTGAGGAAGCCGTACGATACTTTAATTCTAAATTCCTAGCCATTCTTGACCACCATGCACCAACCCGAACTATCAGAATTAGGACTAAACCTGCCCCACGGCTTTCTAGAGAAACCAAGCAAAACATCATACTTAGAAATAAAGTCTGGGCCAAATGCCGTAGCACTAAAAACCCTGTAGATCAACAAAAATTTAGACAGCTGAGAAATGACACAAATAAAGCTATACTCTCAGACAAAAGAAACTTTTACTTACAACTCCAGCAAACTCACCAAAAGAAACCACAAAAGTTTTGGGCAGCCATTAACAAACTACTCCACCCAGGTCAATCCATTACACCAACCCCCCAAAGCTCTTACCATGAGAATCTTATGCAAACTGCCAATACCTTCAATACTTTTTTCACAGAGGCCATTCAAACACTTGCAAATCAGCTATCGCCTGATAATTCAACACCTACATCACAAATTCCCACCCTAATCCTAAAACCTAAACCATCCACTCCCTCAGCAGACCAACTACCTGCAGAATATCTGCAAAAAGCTGCCAAAGCCATAGCCTATCCCATTTACATCCTGATTAACAGAACCATAAGTGAAGGACAAATCCCAGCTATCTGGAAAATCTCCCACATTACCCCCCCTACATAAAGGTGGCAACTCTTACAAATTTTCTAACTACCGACCAATAGTCTTACTCTCATCTTTGGCAAAAATTACGGAAAGATGCATCCTTAGTCAACTACTTGACCACATAATCCAAAATAGCCTACTTTCCATGTGTCAACATGGATTTAGGCCATTTCACAGTACTACCACTGCCCTCTTATCCTTTACTGACTGCATTAACAAAAACCGCAACAACAACATGCTTTCTTCTGCACTCTTTATTGATCTGTCAAAAGCATTTGATATAGTTAACCATGAGATACTTATAAATATCCTCAAATCCCTTTCACTAGATGCACTGGCTTTAAAATGGTTCCAATCCTACTTAGAAAGTAGACAACAGGCAGTGCTATGGGATAATAATCTATCTACCAACCTCCCCATTACCATTGCTGTCCCTCAAGGCTCCATACTGGGACCTCTCCTATTTTCACTTTTCATTAATGAACTTCACTTAGTAATTCCTCAGGCTACTTGTATACAATATGCAGATGATTCCACACTAATTTGCTCAGCCACATCTTCATCTGAACTGCAGTCCCTAACCCAAAAAATGTTTAATACAGTAGAACAATGGTTTTCACAATGTTGCCTCCTTCTGAACCCCAAAAAAACTAAACTCTTGCTCTTTACTCCCACACGTAAGTCTTCTCCAATATAGTTCACAGTCATATCTAATAATGGTACTCTAATATCTCCTGACCCTACTACCAAACTTCTTGGAATAACAATTGACAACAATCTCAACTTTGACACCCATATCAACAATACAATTAAAACTGTAAATAGAAAACTTGGCTCTCTCTATAGGACCAAATCATTCCTTACTGCAGCAGCTAGAACAACTATTGCCCACACTCATCTAATGTCTACATTCCTCTATGCCTCACCTATATATACTAATCGATCAAAAAATAACCTCCACAAAATGGTAATCTCCTATAACAACATTGCCAAATTTGCTACTGGAAATCCTTTTAGAACTCACCACTGCACACATCTAAAACAGCTAGGATGGCTTGAACTACAAAATCAGCTTAAATTTCACCAACTTACCATTGCCCACAAGATCCTTTACCAACCTACCAATACTCCTATACTTTCTACCCTCAGTACCCCCTATAACAATCTTAATACCTTACGTTCATCAAATAAACTACTTGTCAGTATATGTAAATCCAACAACATGGCCGGTGACTCTATTCTCTAATACTGCTGGAAAATCCTGGAACCTACTTCCCAGTGGACTTGCATCACATTAAATTATCCAAGGCCAACTTCGAAAGAAAAATAGCCAATGACTCTAAGGATAACCACAAAGCCTTCTTTAACTATGTCAAGAGTCTAGGGGCAAACTCTCAGATATGCTCCGAGCTAGTGCATAATGGCCATAAATACACTGAACCAACCGACATTCCCAACATCCTGGCTGACAAGTTCAGTGCAAACTTCACCCCCCCCTCTCCACCAAAGGGGCTAGCACCCACCCCAGAAGAATGTGGTGCTTCAGATATCTCAGACACACAAGTAAAGACAGCCCTTGCAAAGGCCAAAAACACAGCATCAATGGGACCAGATGCTATCCCAGATTGTGTCTTACACGAACTTCAAAATGAACTAACCCCCCATCTCAAATCACTATTCAAACTCAGCCTCTCTACAGGCTATGTACCCAAAGAATGGCATACAGCAACAGTTGTACCACTCCACAAAGGTGGTACCACAACTGACCCTGGGAACTATCGCCCTGTAAGCTTGACCAGCTTGGTCTGCAAAGCCATGGAACACATTATCATGGAACTCATATTATCATGGAGCTCATTAACAGGGACATTGGGAACCTCCAGACACTGGACCCCACCCAGTTCGGCTTTGTTAAAGGCAGATCTTGTCTCCTGAACTTGATCAACTTCTTTAAAACAGTCACCAAGGCCATAGATGAAGGGAAGGTGGTCCACACAGCATAGCTGGACCTCGCTAAGGCATTCGACACCATCCCACACTCAGGAATCATAGACAAACTCACCAGCTGAAATATCAACTCCCATGTCATGAGATGGGTTGCCTATTGGCTCTTAGACAGAACCCACAAGGTAAGAGTGGCAGGCACCATGTCTGACTCTAAACCAGTCGCAAGCAGAGTCCCACAGGGCTCAGTCCTGAGACCCCTCCTGCTCGGTATATATTTCTCCGAAGTACAGGCAAAGGCGGAGGGACTGTGGCTAACCAAGTTTGCAGATGACTGTAAATTGGGTGCAATAATTGACTCTCCAGCTGACACAGACATCCTACAAAAGGGTCTCACAGAGACAAACACCTGGTGACAATGTCACGGCCTCAAGCTAAATACCAAAAAATGCATAGTAATCCCATTTTGGAAAAACAAAGTACCTACAAACTACCACATAGATGGGAAAACACTAAGTACAGAAGAAGTAATTAGGGACCTGAGTACCCAAGTAGATAGCATGCTCTCCTTTGATAACCACATAGCCAAAACAGTCAGGAAATCCTTCTATGTGGCACACCTGATCACAAAGGGCTTCTCATCCAGATCCAAGGAGGTGATTGTGCCCCTTTACTCCTCACTCATTAGGCCCATGATAGAGTACAATGCCCCATTTGGGATGTACCTCACTAGATACCTGCAACAACTAGAAAGACCACAGAAGTACCTCACTAAGTGGATTAAGGGCCTTAAACAATTACCCTATGAAGCACGACTAAAAAAGCTCCAGCTTTTCTCAGTCGCTTACCGTATGCTCAGAGGTGACCTATGCCTGACCTATAGGGCTATGTTAAACCCTGAACTAATGGACATGCTTCACCTCAAAAAAACAAGATCCCTCAAAACCACTCTTTCTAGTGACTTGAACCTATGTACAACAATAAACAGGACATGCTGGAGGGATAGAGTCCTGTCCCAGCGACTCCCCTCACTCTGGAATAGAATCCCAATCCATATTCGACAGAGCTCCTCTCTGACCCTCTTCAAGAGAAATCTTGATGAGTGGATGGGTAATCATAAGTTCTACCCTGGGATCACTTCAGGAGCCCTGTTGACAGAGGCCGAGGTTACTAATCTAATGGGGAGGTGGAAGCCATCACTCTGTGGCTAGGCTTATATATACCCATGGGCAGATAGCCTAGTACTTACCTATGAAGCTATGAACCTATGAACTGTCCTCTTTATCACTTTTCAAAAATAAACTGAAACTTTACCTTAGAACACATTGGTTATGCCCCTGTTCTAAACCTGATTAACCTTTCCTTATTTACTGGGTTCTGTTTACCTGCTAATCTCTCAGTACTAACTCCAATCTTCCTTGATAATATAGACAATTTTAGACATGCTATGTTTAACTGACCTTGTCCTGTTGATATTTTCTTAATTTTAGATTTTTATTTAGTTTCTTTATTTACCTGACCTTGTCTTGTTGAGATTTTCTTTGTATATGTGATAAGTTTGTTAGATAGTTATGTAATTGAGCTGCCATCCTTTGTTAATGTGTTGTACTAGCATTTTTTGTTACTAAATTCTCTTGGAGCTTATCTCCCCGGGCCTCTACTGAAAATGGACATATATCCAGTTAGACTAGCCCGGTCAACAAATGTAAAATAAATAAATAAAAATAAATGAATTTGATATTAATAACTTCATTCAGTCCTGGTGTTTTATCTGCCTGAAGTTGTATCTGCCACCAGGTTTCTCTTTGTTCTAAAAAATTATTAAAATCACCTCCCCTTGGATCTAACATAACTATTTATAAGACTTTTGTTTGTGGTTATTATACTGGTTGAAGTGTTTTTGTTTGTGGTTTTTGGTATTACAGATGATTGACCAGCTCTGAATAAACTACTACTACATTACTTTCAGATTTTGTACTGGTGTATTATGCTGTCTGAAACATAGTGTGGTATAACCCAGTGTCAAGCTATGGTAGGTAATATTGGAGAGTTTAATCTTGCAACAGCATGTTGAAATTCCATCTAGCATGCTAGGCAACTTTTTATCCTAGAAGATATGTCTGGCTGTCCATATTATATCTTTATTATTACTACTGCTACCCAGTGCAGTTACAAGTGTTGAAGATCTTGGAAGCACTTTCTGAAAAGTGTATATTAAATTAAGAATCAAGACTGATTCATTATTACCTTATTTGTGTGAAATTGTGCCTTTTAAATTTTTGGTTTGACTAAATTGTCTTTCCTCTTTGGACTTATCCTTCCCAGTATATTTGCTAATGTCATGATGTGTTTTAGTCAGCATTTTATAGCCTGACAGTCATCTTTACTTAGAAACTATTCCTGTAACAGTATTTTTACTAAACTACAATATTGACCAGGTCTGTCTGAATTATTTGCATTTCATGACATACTCAAATTGTGTGTCATCTTGCACTGCAATTGATTTAAGTCAGTTACCCAGTTCTGTGGGCATTGAAGTGGTGTTGCAATTAGCGTTGCTGCCTCACAGCAAGAAGTTCTTTGGTTTGATTCTCAGCTGGGGTGCCTTCTGTGCAGAGGCTGCCTGTCCTCCCTGCATTTGCATGGGTTTCCTCCAGGTGCTCTGGTTTTCTCCCAAATTCCAAAGACATGCAGTAGGTGGACTGGGCACTCTAAATTGGCCATAGGTGTGACTGTGAGCATGTGAATGTTGGTGGTGCAACCTCTGAGGAGGGTTGGGCCTTGGGCTAGTAACCTGAGCCTGTAAAACCCGTACTGCTACAGAAACAATGAGTGCTGATAGGTGCTTGTTGCCCGATGAACCACATGATGCATAAACAAGACTGGGAGACAGACTCAGCTGTGTCATATATTTCCCTGTGACACACTTTGATCTATATTTGATTTTACTCCTATATCAACACTGAGTTATACAGTGCATTGTATTCTGCTTCAGTTACATATTAACACTGTTTTTGTTACTGCACTTGAAATAAGTTATGTTTAGCACTGTGACATACATTGTCCCTCAGTCTTGGTCTTTGCTTTTGGGATATTGCTTATTTGTTGCTTCCCCTTATAGTGTTCACTGGCCATTTTCAAGTCAACCGATTTATTTATCAAGCATTTCTGATCAGTTCACATAACTGTGCTCAATTACTCTGGTGTACCTACTGTTAATTAAGTGCACCTATTTTCTTGCATTTAGTAAATACATCATCAGGTTTTCAATAGTTGTTAGTGGTTCCTAACTATATCTGCCTATTAAAGTCACCTAACTACACCTAGCATTTTGAACTCCTTTGTTTAGTCATAATAAATTGTATTGAATTGAATCTAACTAATGTTTATTGCCTGTAACTGTATTTGGCTAGACATTTCTATTCAAGCCTGCTATTTACACCAGGTGGTCTGAGTTAGCTGTTATTTAGTCTTGGACTTGATGACTGGCTTCTGATCTTCCACAATTCCTTGATTAAAGTACGTGATACTGTAGTAAAGTATAGCTGCTGTCTTCATGGACAGTGGCCTAGTTGTACCTCTTCCATTGGCAAGCTGCTACCCCTAAGAGTCCGGAAGCAGTGTTGCAGCTGTCTTATGTTTACTGACAGCTCTTTATTTCTTGACCACTCTGATTCCATTTATGAGACATAAAAATACTTAGTGTGGAGACATACATGTCTACAATACATACAACTAATTAACACCAGCATGACATCATGCAAACATATGCTGAGGTGATTAAAAATCACAAAATCACTTATTTAGCCTTCCAGGCATTATGGAGCAATTTTCAGTCACCTAAGAATCCAGTCATATCTTAATCCTCACCTGCTTGCTCACATTGTTTTGTAATGGACCTATTTCTAATAACCTTCCCACTCTGATCCTGAAGCTGTTGCTAATAACCTCACAGACAAACTTTGTAATTTCATGCCACCTACCCAACCTAATGTTTTCCACTATTGTCATCCTCCCCAGCTCTCTTGCAATCACTTTAGACCAGGTTATATCTGCACTATCCAAAACTAGAAATACTACCTCCTTAAGACATGATAATATAAATGTTTAATAGCAACTGCCAAGTACCACTTAACCCAGCCTCTCTTAGATTACTTCAGTTTAAGTATCTCCAAGGGTTATATCTCTGGAGCATGGGATTCATACTTTTATCATTATACAAGGGTGGTCACATGGCAGACAATACAGCCCTATGGAGCAGCTCTCTGGATAACTTGCTGACTGTCCATATGGCCTACATTGACCTTAATGCCTTTTGCACCATTGTGCATGCCATACTTACAAGTATCATTGATGAGCTCTAACAAAATGAACGTAAACATATATGCTGTCTGCTAAATAGTCCACTAGATCTCTGAAAGAACTCACAGTTTTAACAGAAGTCCACAGAACCTACATTGTTAAGACAGAAGGTACTAGCAATGGTCATAGCAGTGTCATGAGTGGGTTCCCCTCCTCTTTGGCATTTATGTCTCAGAAGTGAAAGCATGTGTCAAGGAACTGTAGCTATGACTGTGAATTATGATCTGTATGTGCCAATTTGATGTAAAAAACATCATCACCTGAAATTAAACTACCCACACCCTTAACTTGGGGCTTCATAAACTTTAAATCAGCCTTACTAAAGACATATATTACTTCATTGCTGACTACAGAGCTCCAAAGATCATGAAAATTACCTTAACATCATTGGCAAGTTAAATATCAAGACACATACCTTATTTTTAAGGGACTTTAATTATTTATGAATTGACTGACTCTAAAAATGGATATGCTCAGCATGTCCTAGTATCTGTTAATAATGCATTGGAGCAAATTGTAAAAATATCCCCTATCTAGTTCTTTACAATCCATCCCCTCCTCCCGGGTAAATTTTACCACAATTTAGTTATCTTCTGTTAGACCTAGTTGTACCATCCAGCCACCAAATGTGATCATCTGTGCAGACTTTTACAGGGTAAGCCTACTTCTGGTCCTAACAATTCTCCATAAACTCAAGTGAGTGAGATGTTGTATTCAGGTCTGACTTTTACTAGCACCTAAACAACTTGGTTAAAAAAAAAAAATATATATATATATATATATATATATATATATATATATATATATATATATATATGTGTGTGTGTGTGTATATATATCCATATGCCCTAAACAGAATCATAAATTCAAACCTTTCTGGCATAACTTCCATATTAATAAACTGTACAACAAGAGAAGGAAAGTAATTAAAGTTGGAGGAACTTCTTATCTCCCCCTACCTCAAGACCACACTGAAACATGCCAACAAGGAACTTTAGAGCACCATTAGAAAATGCAAAGAAGAATCTGATCTTCAGATTGCTACAAGTACCAAAGAGAACAAGTACGTCTTTAGATATGTCAGAAAATTAAGGAATAATGTGCAACAATCCACTGAGCTGCTCTATAATAAATGAAATCATTGTGATCCCAACATTTTAACAGATAATGTTCTGCTAATTTTTCCCCATCTAAACTTCCCCTGAAAATGCAGTTTCCCCTGAAATCACTTTATAACAAGTCATAGCATCCCTTTCAGTGGCTAAAAAAAGTTCTATGGTGCCAGAAAACCTGAGAGGCTACATTTTTATCAGTGGGAACTATGTTTAATGATCAAACAGAATGTTCATTGAATGGTTGTTCATCATACATAGACCATCGAAACTTCCGTTCCTCGAATGGCCATATGATCATCAATAATTTCATTGAATGATCATAGTTTGCCTACATAAAGGGAATGGAACATAGTACGTACTTATCAGTAATGTAGGGGTAAGGAAACCTGCTATTTCCCCACTGTAGTGCGATCTTGGAGTTGGGTAGATATAATTAGTGGAGGGGGGTGAAGAGCTGTGGGGCAAAGCCCCCCTCATAAGGAGGGTCTGGCATTCATTCAATCCTCCTCTATTGGGAGGCTGTGCCTCCCGCACCCCCTGCTAATTATACATACCAACTCCAAGGTCACACTACAGTGGGGAAGGGCAGGTTTCCTTATCCTCACATTACCGATAAGTGCATACTATGTTCCATTACCTGTATGTTGGCCAGCTACGATTGTTCGATGAAATTATTTACGATCATATGGCCGTTCAATAAAGGGGAGTTTTGATTGTCTATGTGTGATGAACAGTGGTTCAATGAACATTCATTTTGATCATTAAACATAGACTCTTATCAGTGCCATGTGTGTGCAATCTGAGCCTCTCCTTAAACTGTTCAAACTCAGCCTATCCACAAACGTTATGTCTGATGAATAGCCACTGAGATTCCCTTATGCAAGTATACAAGAGCAGCCTTATACAGACTTGGTTAATTACAGGCCCATCGGACATACCAATTATATGCAAAGCAATAGAACATATAATAGTGGAAAACTTTTATGCAAACACAGGCAACTTAACTTTTTTTAGACTCCAGTCAGATTTGCTTTGTGAACGAAAGGTCATGTCTTCTGAACTCAGTAAACTTGTTTTAAAATGTTATAGTAGATGAGGACAATAGTTCCTCTTTGTACATTTGTTATCTTGACCCGGACAAAAGTTGTAACTCTACACCCCCCCCCGCTAGTTTTATTGAAACATTAAACACGTTTAATGTAAATACCTATACTGTGTGCTGTACTGCAAATTAGCTGTAAAAATGATCTCAGTTTGGGAAAGTGGCAGGCAACCTCTCTGAACATAATTTATAAGAAGCAGGGAACCATAGTGACCAATGCTGGGCTCTCTCCTGTTTGAAATTTAGTTAGTTTGTAGAAATTCAAGTCAATATTCCAAAACTGTTTTTGACCAAGTTTGATAATGACTGCAAGCTGCATGTTTGTACCTGCTCATGCACTGATATGAAACAAATCCAGCAAAGTCTGGAATATGCACATACCAGGGGTACAAAAAGTAGACTCAAGCTAAATGCAGAAAAGTGCAGAATAATAGTGATCAGCAAAAGGTTGCCCCGACCTGAAATGTTATAACTGATACTTCTATTCAGACAGGCACTGCCATAAGAGACCTGAGTACTTACACAGACAAATCTCTGCCATTCGATCATTATCTTTCTACCATCTGTAGTCATGAAATATTTCTTTGTGACCCGATTAATTCTCAGGTTAATATGGTCAAGATCTTAAAACTGTCACCATATCACTGTAGTCTTCCTTTATCAGACACACCATTGAATGCAATCCCCCCCCCCCCCTTGTCATGTATAAATCGAATTGCACTGCTCAGTTGGACATCCTCAAAAATATGTAACTAAGAAAATTTAAGTCCTTAAATCCTTCAAATATTCTGAACAAGTAACACAACTCTTCTTATACTCTTCTTATACTCATTAGATTTTAGTTGCTAAAAAGATAATCTGTGTCTTGCGTTTCATGCTATGAAAAGATCCAGTCCTGTCTGACATTCTATTTCTTTGCAAAACCAGTGATTCTGCAAATACCTATATTAGAGACCTTAGTCTACCACAACAAACATACAAGACTTGTCGGAGGATTAGATCCCTGACTCAGCACATTTAAATCTATTTAGTAAGATACCAGTACAGGTTAAAAAAGTACTACATTAGATACCTTTAAAGCTAGTCCTGATGTTTGGATAGGTAGATATTAATTTGCATAATGGTTATCAAGTTGAATCCTGCTCAGATTGGGAGATGAGCATTATTAAGTGCTTGTAAAGGTTGGCAAAAACTTTTAAGTGTGTCTATTTAAAGGTAAATATGGTTAGGCATCACATGGTCTCTATGACCTCTTGCCTAAAATTTTTTCTACATTCCTATGTTTCCTAAATGATTTTGCCAGTGCAGACTAGGTGGAATTGTCAACAAACAGTTATACCCTCACAGATACCAGCAGGGTATAGACCAGACGAGTAACTGCTGTCAGTCATGGGTTCATTTTAAATGCCAAGAAGTGTCTCATAGTTATCTTTTAGCAAGATATCATTCCATTCTTTCTGACATTGTTGTCATCCCTCTAAAGATTATTCATTTCTTAAGTACGTTTGGCATCTATATTCATAAAGAGCTTTCTTTTAAGCATGGCATCTAAGATTAGATTAAGATGTTTATACCTTGTTTAGCTGATCTGTGGAGGTATGTCCTCTAACTCCCAAGCAGCAGAGGTTGCACTTTATTCCATCAGGATTAGACCTATCCTTGAATTCAGTGATATGACACTTTTGGAAAATAGCTCAGAAAGACATTTAACCTACTTGAAAGACCCTGAAGATCTTTGACCAAGACTGTTTTTACATTCCAAAACCTAAGCTGCACAAAATGATTAAAAACTTTATAATTCTACTCTGTCTTATACAGATTTTTGACAAGTGATTTCTATTTAGCCTTTTGAGCATTAAAACCTCCTACATTTTTTGTCCTCCTCCAACTTTGCAAAGTGAATTGTCTAGCATCCATGTCAAAGACTTCAAACTCCAGCTCCATCACAAACTCAACAACACCTGCTAGCACATCAGATTCATAACCCTGAACATTTCCTGACTTAGGAGTAAACTGCCTCTATACATCAAACATAGCTATACCATATGTTTCTTCAAAATCAGACGATGATTGGATGGGAGACTGTAAAATCATGACTGGATATCAAATCTAAAATTCTCAATGACCTTTTGATCATACATTTAGTATTAACCCATGACCTATGAACCTATGATCTTGCATATTTGGGGAAGTATTTTCAAATCCTGACCCATATGCTTTTCTTTTTTTCATTATTTTACTGAATGCAGTACATTGCCAGCAAAGCTCAGTGTCCTTTTCCTCGGTAATTCTACATTCATTTATTCCATAGTTTTATTTACTTACCTCTGTACAATAAAGACAACCTCTTTCTTGTATTAGTTCTTTGAAATGTTGGCCATCTAAGTTATGTAAACTCATTGGGTAGGATTAAATAAATGCAGTTATCAGCTTAGTATTAGGCTGTACCATGCTAACTGTGGATACAAAGGGTTGGATTCCATAAAGAATGGATATAGCATTACAGATGGTCTCTTTCGTCCTGCAATGCTATCATGCATGCAAAATTTAGCCCCACCCCAACTATGATGCCATACCAAGGAAGCTTACTTCTATGTATCCCCATTGTTACACTAAAGCATAGGTTTGAAGGAATACACTTTGTTCCACAAACGGATAATGAGCGTCTGAAGCATACTATGTGAATTTCATTTTCTTTTCCTGACATAACACAAACATTGCAAAGTCTATCACACCGCTGCCAACATCCCTCAAAATAGGACATCTACAAAGTGACCATCTGTATTTCTTTTTATCCTTTGTTGATCAAGTTAGTTCTACTAGGCTAGTAGCCTCTTTTCAGGGGAGACCAAAACTGGTATTTATACTACTACTAGGGATAATGTGACAAGGGCATCATGGAACCTCCCGTACTCTTTTTGATAGGTGCCATGGGATCATTTACATCCACCTGAACTACCCCCAGCTTAATCAGATGGAGTTTTGGTTTAATGTCTGTTCCAAAGGATGGCACACTCAGGAATGCAGGACTTGGTTATGCTGCACTGCAGTGCCAACAGATGATCTGCCTGGTGTGGGAAATGATTCCACAGCCTTCTGCACCTAAGGAGAGTGTGCAACCTGTTGCACCCATGGAACTGACTTCAATGTAATATGTGACAGAATAATAATATCATACATGCATTGTGGTAGGTACAAATACAGAAAAAACATGCTAATAATGCACAATCTGAGGGTTTAAAAAACAGGTTAGAGTCATTGCCTGTATACAATAGTTATGACTCACAAAAAATAACAACTGCATACACGTGCATTTCTCTAGGAGGGCCACCATGCTGGTTGCAGTGTGCTTCCACCTGTATGATGGTATTGGAACAGACATGTGGCATCTATATTATATAATGACTGCAGTATCAGTACAAACTGACACAGGTGGGGAACTACCTTCTTCATACAGCCCCATTGAATGTAAAGGGCCACTCTGATAATTTAAAGTTTGACATTGGCATTCAAGTGTTGTGATATACTGAGCCCATCTGATGTTTGAAATCTAGAACTGGCTTAGTTGATTTCTTATAAGATAGTTCAACATGAGGAATCTAGTAGGCCTAATTTTTGGAGTTGGACACCTTGCGTGTTGTTTGGAATGAATGTTATACAAAGCACATGCTGTTTTGGAATTTGGCACTTAATATCCAGACTGAGGTCTCTGAATAGATTCCTCATGAATAATTAATGAATCAGATCTTCAACATGATTTAACTTAGTGTTGACTGTCTTAGATAGGAATAACTCTCAGTGTCTTGACATTACAGTGATGTTGGCTTGGGGTATACATCTGGAACTAATCTGGAATATAGAAAGACCATAAAAATGAATTAAAATAAATTAGATAATGAGAGAAATATCCTTTATGTTTTGTATACTATACAGGAATATTTGAAAAATGCCCTCGAATTCTGATCATCTAATGCTAAGCTGCAGTGCTGCCTGAATTGTTATTCCAGATTGCTTCATTTCATTCATTAATAGATTGCATTAGGTCACTGCTTAGGATAAGTTACTGTTACTGAATGTCATGCTGCTTTTGAAGAGTACCTGTCAATTCTTTGAGTACTCACTGGTCAGTTGTCATTGTACTTAGATGCCTATACCCCTTTACGTTAAGACAAGGTTATCTCAGGCACAGAAATAGTTTCTTATGTACTCACTTTCTGAATATTGGATGGAAAACACACACAATTTCAATCAGAAATAGTTGTCCGCCAACCTATTAAAACTAAGTGACAAATGCACACTTAGCCAAAGTGACACATTTTTTTTACTTTGCCACTAATGACAGAAACAGAATACGGACTCAGGCTGCTTCAGTAAAAGAAAGGTGAGTACACGATGAAGCTGAAATACATAGCATGTAGAATATGGTACACTACAAAGCCCATAATGTAGATAGTGAGATAAGATTGTAAAGTGGGAAGCAATACAATGAAGCAAATGGGAGGTGAGTGATATGGGTATGAGTGTGCTTCAATGTGAGTGTGTACGTGCATGTGAATACACATGCCTGTGTGTGCCAGTATCTGTACACTATGCATATGTGCAGAGGGTATGTGCGGTTATGGCAAACTACAGGTATAGGTACACAGAAACAGAAGAATTAGATTAAGGGGTATATTAATGTGCAGCTGTTAATGAAAAACACATTGCTGGTATATGCACTGAAGGCATCTACAAGTACCATACTGAATGTGTTAGGAATTTATGGAGGGACCTTGCACTACACACTCCAACTCTGCACATGGAGCAGGAGTGCAACAGCAGCAATCAGCAATGCGGTTACCTGTTGAAAGTCACACAGATTCAACTGCAGTCCTCACAAAACCTAGATGAAATCTAGAAGACATGCCCAACATTGTAGTATTGTAGAGAATTTCACCTTCCTCAGTGGTACAGTGATCTTGAAGTTAGCATATATAATCAACAGATGTGAGAGATGAGCCCTGCCCTCCATAGTTTAGGGAAACCTCCCTGCACAAAAACAATGTAATGCCACTCCAAAGGTTTTAAGTTTCACTACATTTGGTTCCCAAATGCCTTTTATTTTTCAATGTAATGGGGCTTGAAATTAGTCTCATGCTTACAGAAGGAGCCTGGAATGCAACCTGTCTTTAGTTATGAAGCAGTGCACTGAGATATAATCACTGGAGTACATTAGCAAGCCTGTAGGGCTCTAATCATCATCATCATCAGCTTCATTATAATCATACTGAGTTACACTGTACATCAAAAAACAAAAAACAAAAAAAAAAAAAAGGAAAGCAAATTGGAAGATCGTGATGCAATAAAATTATAGGAAATAGACTATATTAGTTATGTTTTATATATGTTTTCAAAGGATTATATGAAATATGAGGTAGATAGATCATAAGACCATTTGCATCTTGCCAATATCCACCCTCATGCTGCTCTCCCTTTACAAGAATGATAAAGTGCATCAGTCACAAAGTAAATTTATGGGTACCCATCCAGTTACCCGTGTTTAACCTGAAGGATGTCACTAGGGTGTAGCGTTCTTTAACTTTATACGAAAGTTTGCTGCAGAGTTGGGAGTTGGAGTTGAGTAATAAATGTGGAGTTATTTGACTTGTAAAGACACCTGTAAAGATACAAAAGATCAAGTAGGATCAGGTTCCTATTGGATGGAAGGCAAGACACAGATCACAGCACAAGAGAAATCTCTAGTGCCGGTTGCTTAATATGTATAAAAAGGTACATCTCAAAGGGGGCATTGTACTCAAAAATTGGTCTAATTAGGGCTGCATAATGATGGACAATAACTCTTTTTGACTTGGATGATATTCCTTTGGAAATTAGTTGTGCTAAACAGAAGGGCTTTCTGACTACTAATGCTACATGGTGATCAAATGAGAGAGATTTATCAATCCCAAGATCCCTGATTGAGTTATCAGTTTTGGTCAGGGTATTGCCTGTAATGTACATTTAGGGAGAGAATTACCAAATGTGGCAATACTGCACTTTCCACATTTAAGTTTAGCCTTTATTCTGTAGTTTTCTGTGTTAAAACAAATTAATACAGACATTAGGGGAGGGCCTTGGCAGATTAATCTGGAAATTGATGAACTCAAATGGCAAATTTCTACTGCTGCTTACTTACCCCCAGGTTTAAACGAAATGGTCTCTATAAAATGTTTTCTAAAGAAGTTGGCTTTAAACAGATAATAGTTTTACTGATTTTACTTGTGAGCCTTCAGTTTAGTGCCATGAAAGATTTGATCATTATTCTTATATGTTGGTTGAATTGTTAGTTAGGATTCTGTGACAAAATCTACTGAATTGTATCTGTCACTTTAAAACTATTCAATTAGTTTTACCAATCAGTTAATTGGCATTGTATAACTCAATAAATTGTTTGTTTCAAGTAATCTGCTAAGCCTTTGGTGCTTTTGATTCTTTATTCTGTATGCCAGTTTTGACATTTAGGTCCACTTGTACTGAATATGTATCAAAGGGAGATTTGGCAATAACAGCCATTTTGCAGGTATTTGCAAAGTAAGTTCACCAAATTCCTGATTCCTGATGTGGAGATCAGAGAGGAAGAATCTTAAAATGTTACTCTACATTCACTTACAAATTAAAAAAACAAGACTTTTACAGTAAGAAAGACACGCAGGCATAGAGAAGACTAAACACCAGGGATATTATTTCAGTATTACTCTAAGTTACTTAAATAAAACAAGGAGAAAGGCTTCAAACCCAGTCTTCTCAGCACAGAGAGCAATGATTTAGTTGTGGACACTAACTACACACAAATGAGCAGATATGATGCACCGTAAGGGGCTCCAAACCCTATACTCGTGGCATGTACTGAAACCAGAATATAGATTTAGTCCTCTACACCAGTTAGGTATTTTACAATGTTCTAGCTCTTGCATCCTGATATACTTTCTGAAGACTAAGCCTTATGAAACTCTAATATCTGGCAGTATCGACTGACTGCAATGGTTGGTGTGTTTTGATGGTATTGAGCTTAAGAGGCAAAATCAAGAGCATTCTGTTAAATTGAAGACAGCTGAGAGGGATGAGGGTGCTTTCTTCAGGGTGGGAGGCAGACATACTTATCAGTGGCTGTACTGAAGATGTCCCAGATAAAGCCAAGAGGCACACTAGAAGACAACAGGAAGAAACTGTAACTATTACTCAGGTTAGTTTAAAAATGTCAGTAAAGCTACAGGTCTATGTTTGTGATGTGTTTTTTGAACACTAAGAAGAATTTGACTCTAATGTCTGGCATTATTTACTGACTCCATGATTTATAAAAGGCAAATAAATGACAAGAGACTACAGCAGGGGTATTTTGTAAACTAATAGACAGTATAGTGGTATGTTGATGTGCATCTGTGTGTGTGAGTGTGTGAGTGTGTGTGTGTGTGTGTGTGTGTGTGTGTGTGTGTGTGTGTGTGTGTGTGTGTGTGTGTGTGTGTGTGTGCATGTGTGTGTGTGTGTGTGTGTGTGTGTGTGTGTGTGTGTGTGTGTGTGTGTGTGTGTGTGTGTGCGCGTGTGTGTGCGTGTGTGCGTGTGTGCGTGTGTGTGTGTGTGTGTGTGTGTGGTTGAATGTGTCCATGTATGTGGGACAGTGAATGCGAGGGTGCCTGTGCCAAAGCGATGCATGAGCCACCAGAGTCGATTACTGCAGGAAAGTGCTAATTAGCACTCGTGGTAATACCACGTGGTTCAGACACATATAGTTTAGCTGAAAACATGTTGCCATACATGCTTTACTTGGCTATACTTTGTTAGGTAAGATTTGGAGAAAAGGGAATAGCAAATAAAAGTACAAATATACATTTCAAACAAATAAATGTGTCACTGACAATAAATTGAATGTATGTGTTCTACAAAGATTATTCTGAATTTTACACATTTGCAGAGAACATTAAACGGAATGCAAACACAAAGTAGTTTTATTTACTGCTTACATCTGACAAATATTTAATTCATTTTAAAAAAAACATTGATTTACATGGTAAATTCAAGGTTAAATGACACCAACTTATTATAAACAATGGTTTCTTATGCATGGTGTATGTAACAGGGATGTAAACTTAAGGTAATAAGTGAAAGGTACACTTGAGGCAAGGTAGCTGCAGTATAAACATGCAACACACCCAGCAGATATACTTAAGTTCATAGTACCTAAGTAGGTTAGCACTGAGAAATATGGTATGTTCCCACTATGTTTACAGCTGCAAATACCCTATGCACAGGAGAATCAATGTTTTATAGGTTATCCCAACCATGTTTAATGAGCCGAAGTGCACAGTGGCTTAATGGCTGATTAAGAAGAGATCAGAAGAAACATAGTAAAATATGATTACATATTGTTAATGACTGGCTAGTTTCATATCATAGCTGAATGAGTCAACATACTTTTCAGATAATTCGTCTTAAGGAGCAGAAGGAATGAGGTATTTATACTGTAAGCAGTAATGTTTAATGGCACAAATACAATATTGTTTTAAGAATATTTATAGGTTGCAGGGATAGCTTGATGGTCTTCAGGGGTTTAGGAGAATGCTGGTGATCAAATTTAAGTCAAACCAGCACACGTGCACTCATTCTTCGGAAGCAGACATTTTTTTAACATTAGTTTTACACATAAATCAAATACTGGCATCCTTAATGGTAGGTAGCAAATAATTCCATAACATAGAACCTGCATTATTAGAAGTCTTACCCCTTGCTGCTTTATGATGAGGGACCATAAAAGTATGGTTTCTGTAATCCTGTGAAATACTTGAGAGAGTCATACACTGTTAACTTTTTAACCTGTCTGTAATGAGGACCTTTTGCGTTCTGTACAGTTGCTGTCCTTTATGAATTTTTTTAGGTTCTGAATAGCCTAAATTTTTCTTCACTTTTGCTGTTAATGAAAAGCTGTTTTTTATCCAGACTGAAACCTAATATCTAAAAGTTTTTTTTTTTATATCCATCTATCTACAACCCCTTTTTCACATTATTGCACATGGGGTTGGGGTGTCACTTTAACAGCAACAGTCTCCTAGAGCCAATGTTCAAATGGCTGGGACTGACTTGGTATGATTTGTGAAGGGCCAGTGTTAATCCAGATGCAACCAAACAGGTCTAGTATTTTGTTCGCAGATAAAATATATATTTCAGAGTTATTTCTCTGTCAGCATTTACTTATCCTCCACAATATAGCATTGTTTTTATCTCAGAATTATTAATGATTAAAACGTTCTAACTTAGTGTTTAAAGAGAAGTCAGTTTTGGAGCCTGCACTGTGTAACTCTTTAATATTTTTTGAAGTAACAAACTAGTTTAGTGGTACATTGGGATAAACCCTGACTATGGCAGAGATGAGCAGAGTTCTATTATGGATGCAGGTGCTTGGCAGACATAATAGTGATGATGAGAATGCGAATCATATAAGGGAGGGGGCTGAATCAATGATAGACTGTTGAAGACCTTTGGAAGAAGTTGTCCATTGTGTAACCTGGGCCATTTATGTGGCTCACTAAGCCACTGATTGGCAGTAGCCATCATTAAGAAAGTGTGTGGGAGCATACATATGTGCAGGTGAAGGGGCTTTGACTCCTGAGGTGAGTCAGGTTGCATATCCCCCTACCTAGTTGAGGATGTTAGGCCATATTATATGTGTCTTCATTGCTGGCATGCTGGCAAGGACACAAGCGACTCCATGGATGTCTGTACGATGGCCTCCTGGACAGCTGTGAAAAAAAATGAGCTCAAGTTTATTTGCAGACGCTTGATGGTTAGCAGGCACAGGGTCAAGAAACATACAGAGAAAGAAATTGTGCAGCTTACAAGACATTGCCATTCATGTAACAGATTAACCAATAGCCCAGTGTTGTCTCATGGAGTAAAAATCCGCTGAGTATAGCAGATATCCTAAAGCTAAACCTTTCTGGGTATAGTTTATTAATGTAATTGGCATATATGCATGAGATGCTTACATAACTCTCAGTATGTTATTTTTATCTACAAGATAGTAAGCCAAGTTAACCCCATTGTTATATAACTTTTGACTAAACACCTACTGTCATACCTTGCAGTATTCACATGAACTAACCTTGAAGGAAATACTGGAGTGTGACAGCAAATGTCTGACACCCTAACTAGATCACTAAGTTATCATCCATATGCCCTATGAGTTACTGTTCTCTCTGTCTAGGCAGCTCTATGACCTTATCCCCCCTTTTCTCGCACCTGAACCACTGTCCCATCCAGATATTGAAACTTTGTTGTAACTATATTGATTCCTTCAAATACTTTAAATGTTTGTCATTTATTGAACAGAATTGATGTGTGTCTATATTATTCATGTAAAATATGCTATGAATCAGCAATACAACTGCTGTTTACTAACCTGGGGAACAGACTTAGAGTCCAACAATGTAATTTAGAAATGTGCAACATAAATTAATGAAGAATTATTCTTCTCAGCAAATTGTAGATTATAAGCCTGTAATGTGAAAAATGTGCCATTAAAAAGAAACACTATGTTAAGATTCTTTTTAATGACACTTTGAAAAGAAACACTGAAAATTGCTTTCCTTATAGAACAGTGACATACTGCAGAACAAACACTTACATGAAGCCAATACAAAAATAAAATATTGTGGTTTGTGTACAGCATTCCTATTACATTATGTGATGCTACTACAGACCGTGTAAGTACTCTGGCAATTTGTTTTACTTTTATTTTTAATGTTCTTTTTCACTAAATATAACCAACACTGGAAGGAAATATAATTCCTTGGACCTTGTATAAAATTTAGCACCACTAATGTTTTTGAGCCTATGCACTAACACGAAAGCTCACCATACATCCTACCCTCCCATGTCTGTTTATTTTCAGTTAATTTTATACTCTTCTTTTGGGATCTTTAAACACATCTTGTGAAACAAACACAATCAAATGCATACACTCTCACAAACACGCATATACACAGTCCCAAAATCCCAAACTATAATGCTGCATTTAGAAACTCATACCTCATATTATAATTCATTGAAACGATATGGTCAAACGCTACCTGCATTCCCATATTAATAGCAATAAAGGAGAACATCCTTTAACATAATGGGCATGTTCAGGGATGCATATTTTCCTAAATTTGTGGGACCACTGTTATATATCTGCCATATCCTAGAGGTGTAAGCATGTTTGGTCATTCCTGACACTTCGATAAATTAAAAAGCTTAATACAAATATTTGGTCTTGTACAGGCTAATAGTTGAAAGATCACACATTTTATTTCGGAATCAAGGATTCTATTTTCCACCCATTTTAAATATGTAAGAGAGCTGTCACTAACTTTTAAATGAACATGGCTTACAAAATTTGCAAAGACACAAAAATAGCTACCTCATTGGAGGATTTGCACACTTGAGCAGAAAATGACCGAATGTCATCTAACAATAACAGATCTATAATTATGCATTTGGCTAACAAATAAGGAATGCGTAAATGTATAAAATCAGCAAAAAGCTTTGCTACCTGTACCCACCTTGGGGACTTGGAGCAAAAAGTGTTGTTACACAACCAGTTTTTGAGGACTTGGGGGATATAACAGATAATAATTTAGCTTTCAGCCATACCTTGCAACTGTACAGATTTTCGCAGAATGTCCAGATATTTGCTTCATATTTTTTGGTCCATTTTTCATAAAATTGTGGTTTTCTGGCAAATTACTGGCAAATCATTAAAGACTGATGTTAAAAAATAATGGCAGACATTTGAATTTCAGGCTTCATACCCTTCAGAATATTCATGTTAATGCAAAACCTGCTATTCTATCAACTTTCATAGTTTGTAAGAGCGATATTTATAAAATGTTCCTATTTTTGGGCCTTTGTCCCACTTTTATTAATGGCTTTGCCCAGATTTCTTGCTCTAATACATTGAATGGTATGCTTTCAGTTTGCATATCATTGCAATACTTTTTTTAAATAATGGAAACTCTATTATGAAGTGTTGCATTGAGAAATACCAGGGTATTAATTTCATTCCTTACACAATTAGTAAGGTTGAATATTCACTATTATGCTGCCTTCTCTATTTACTCAACTGCTAATGTCAAAATATTGAACAGAATCCAAACATTTTTCCCCAAATAAAATTCCTGTGTAAGGAGCCATGATTACCAAGAAGAGAAGAGATGTCTGTGTATGAATGATTAAAGTGCCTAATACTGTGTACCACTCTTGGCTTAGAATTAACTTTAAAAGAGAAATGAATAACATGTAAAAGAAGTTTCTTTCATGTAAAAGTTCTCATAGCATGGATCAAACTACCCTTGCTACAACAATTGTAAGCAGTCTACCTCTTTCTTTTAGTGTCATCTGGAAACTTTCTTTGAGAATAAGGTTTACCAGTTAATATCTGAGTAATTCAGTCTGTTTGGTAATCTTTTTTGAGGTTTGATTCTGTTATACTACCACAATGTATCATACTAATGTCAGAAGCAACATATTCCAAATCTCATCATCAGATGTTAATTGTATCATGTGATGTCAGTCTGTGCTCTGGTTATTGCATTAACCAGCAGTGCTGAAGAACAGATGCTGCAGATCACTGGGCTTCAGTCTGTATGCATGTTCAACAGTTCAATATCCATATTTGCTTCTTATTCATAATTATGACTGATTGTCTAAAATCTCAGATTCAGTATGCAATTTGGTTCAACACACACAAAAGTTCCATGGAGGCTGCCACTTAATTTAATTATAGGTGAGACCAATACCATTACCTGTCATAAGAAGTGATATTCCCAAGTTGTGGTCCTTTCCTAATCAGTTTGAAATTAATTGTTCCAATCAGAAATTCATCCAGCTATATACAGTTCTTTGGTAGCACAGATGACATTAATTACTTCTAGAAGGATGAGTGAATGTTGAATCTGCAGGCACCATTCTATTGTTGTAGAGAACCATCTTCAAAAATGAGATGCCTCTCAATGTGGCATATTATATGCAAATAATCCACATGCATATAGGAGTTTATATTTTATATGCATGAGTGCAATGTATTTTATGTACATCTTAGCTTGCATTTTGTATACATCTTTTTTTCAATTAAAAAAAAAACAAGTAAAGCACTAATAAAATAAAGAACAAAGGGCCACAGCTCCAAACCAAAACCTTAATATGTGAGCACTTTCATTCACTCAAATCAAACAAACTTCTTCAGACAAATTCAAACAGTAAAACCCCTCATTATATAACCATGACATCACATGACCAATTATTTTCTCTGTTTCTATTTATACTATAAATGTGTTCATAGATCCTTTCTTTGAATCTACGATCAGTTTTGCCGATATAAAATGCCAGACAGAATTGACAACTGCCAAATATACTACACTTTTAGAGTTAGTCATATCTAGCAGTGAGCAAAAAATGCCTATTAGCAATGGTATAGTCCCTACCTATATCTATGTACCTACAATAGGCACATGCTTCACATTTAACCATTCCTGGGTTCCTATTATAGAATTTATACTCTTTCTCCAATATATTTTTTAAGTTAGCTCCTTTTCTATACACGAGTCTTGGTAGGATGCCAAATTTAGATCTAAGATTTGTGTCTTCCATAAGGATACACCATTCTTTTAACAGTGTGCCCCTTATGGACTTACCATAAGGTGTATATGCAGCAGTTAAGCTGGCAGTATATCTATTCTTATCGGTATTGTTATTATTATGCACTGGCATATTTATGTCAGCACTGTTACCCTCAGAGGTGGCAGGGCTAAGTGTATGAGCTAATAAGGCTGTGGTCCCAGAATGGGTGAGAAGTGCCCCTCCCTTCTTTTTATTTGGACCTCTTTTATGAGTCCCTGTGGTAACACTTCTGGATAGCCCCTTCTTTCAAACATTTGTTTTAAATTATTGCATTCCTGCACAAATTATATATCCAAGGTGATCATCTGTGCTGCCCTAACCAGCTGATCTTTGACTATAGATTTTTTATGGTATTGTGGATGACAGCTTGTGTAATGTAAAAATGAGTTAGAGTGAGTTTTCCTTCTATGAATTTTAGATAAGTAGCATCCACTTAAAATGTCCTTAGTTAATTCCACATCCAAATAAGCAATCTTTACCCTGTCAAAATTGGATGTGAATTCCAGGAAGGATGTGCTGACATTCATCTCATCTACTATTTCCTTAGCCATAGTTTCATCTCCATTTATGATCATAAATATATCATCCAAAAATCGCATATAATACACAATTTTATCTTTGATGTTACTTCTGGTAAACACAAAATGGTGCTCCCAGAAGAGCATAAATAGGTTGGCGATACTACCACCACATGGGGACCCCATAGCTACTCCCCTTTTCTGTAGATAGTACGTACCATTAAATATGAAAAAAATATTCTGCAAAATGATGTATAGTAATTCTTCAACTAATCTAGTTTTATTTCCAGGGGCATTTCTTTCTACTAACACATCTACCACCCATTCAATTCCTGAATTGTGGGGGATGATTGTTTGAAGGGCTTTTACATCCACAGTTAAAAAGTTGAGCCCTTCTCTACATTCCTGATTATTCATGTCCCTTAAAAATTATTTATGTATTTATTTATTTATTTATTTACATTTGTTGACCGGGAGTGTCCGACTGGACATAGGTCCATTTACAATGGAGACCCGAGGACAAAAGCTCCACAGTTAAAATAAACAAAAAGACAGTAGTTACATTGGATTACATAGCGATTAACAATTTGATTAACATAGTAATTAATTACAAACATATTTACAGATGAAGAACATAGTACATCAGTAGACAACTAGAATCTTTATCTGCGAAGTACATAACAGACCTTCACAAATGTTACAATAAGAAGTTCCTGCTGTATAATAAATACTAGGCTTATGAGTATCTGAGCTTGCTATAATCAAGGTAGTTAGTGGAGTGGAAAGAAAAGTAGTGGTTGGATGGGGTGGGTGATATTAGAGTGGAAGTTGCAAGGGCATAGCCAGCATGTTTTAGGTAGACTTTTAGTAAAATTTTGAAGTGGGTGCATGATGGTACGGAGGTAATTGTGGGTGTGAGAGAGTTCCATAATTTGGCTATGGCACAAGAGAATAGTGCTTCACCAGCACAGTTATTGGCTTTAGTGATCTGCAAGTGATTTTTGTTGCTTGATCTTAGTGGTCTGGTGGTGCGATAGGGTTGGAGTAGATTCTGGAGGGATGGGACATTTAGTGGATAGTTTACTAGTTTGTGGGCAAGTAAGAGTTGATAACATTGAAGGAGGTGAGGGAGTTCAAGCCAGCCCAGTTCAACAAGTGAGAGACAGTGGTGACTATGGTAGGATGCCCCTGTGGCGAATTTGGTGATTTTGTTGTAGCAGGTCTCTAGCTTGTTTAGATCACATTGCCTTAGGTTGGTATATACACTGGAGAGGCCTAAAGTAGGGTGGAGATAAGGTGGCAATTTGAAATCTTTGCTGCTTTGGTGAGAAGTTGCGTATTTCTGTATAATGCTCCTAGTTTTTTGTGGACTTTTTTCTGGTCATGGATATGTGAATGTCAAATTTTAGTTTATTGTCTATTTCCACTCCTAGCAATTTGGTGTGTTCAGTTGGGTATATAGTGGTGTTGTCTTTTGCTGTGATGTTAAAGTGAGAGTTGTTTTGAGTATGTCTGGTGGGTTGGAAGATGAGTAGTTTAGTTTTGTTTGGGTTGAGTATTAATTGGGCATCAGATAACCAAGTTTCAACAGAGAAAAAGGCTTCCTATGTAATTTTTGCAGTTTGGGTAGGGACTGGGCTAAGCAGATGATGGTTGAGTCATCTGCGTATTGTATGAGTGTGCCATGTTTGATGGCAGAGGCTAGATTATTGGTGAAAACAGAGAAGAGCAGGGGTCCAAGGATGGATCCTTGGGAAACCCCTATGGAGACAGGTAGTTGGGGAGATATGTCATTCTGCCATACAATGGATTGTTGGCAGTCAGAAAAGTAACTCTGAAACCAATTGGTGACTGATTGAAAGAAGGATAGGTTATTGAGGACAGAGATGAGTTGTTTGTGTGGGACCATGTCAAATGCTTTAGATAGGTCTAGGAAAGTAGCAGAGGAGAGATAGCCATTGTTTTTATGCTGAAGGATAGTGTTAGTAAAGGAGAGTAAGGCAGTGGTGGGGCTATGGTTTGGTCAGAAACCATGCTGAGTATTGGAAAGGAGGTTGTTAGTAAGGAGGTAGTCTGACACCTGAGAGTGTATGCATCTCTCTAGTATTTTGGAGATTGGAGAGAGAGAATAGCTATGGGGCGGTAAATGGTTAGTTCTGTGGAGGGGCCGCCTTTGTGGAGGGGAATTATATGTGATACTTTCCATAGTGTGATGACCAGGAGTCTTTACAAATTTGGTGTTCCATTGCTATGTATTTTTTTTCAAAATACCATCAACCACCTTAGCACAAGCATATGTGGGTGAATTTCTACCATCAATTATGGGGCATAGAGGAGGGTTAGCAAGATTCTTATGTATGTTTGGAGTGCCAAAGATAACAGGTGTGATAGGCGTTGATGTTATTAAATAGTTAAACATATCCAAGTCTATTTGATCACAAATAAATAAATCATCAATGTAACCTCTTATATTCCTATATACTACATTAAGTTAATTTAAACACACTATTTCATAACTGTCCTGTTTCAGCATTTCCTCCAACCTACAGTTATAGTCATCCTTAGTCATAAATACTAGCCTCCCACCCTTGTCTGGCTTCATGACTCTGATGTCGGCAAGCCACAAAGCATTGAGTTCCGGTACATTTTCATTAGTCATATTCTTTTGCAATCCCCCATGAGCATAAGAGCTCTTTAATTTATTTCTCAAATTTATTTCACACATTCTTTCAAATAGTGCTAGTGTGGGATGCAAGGTTGGGTTAAAAGTACTTGGAACCCTGGTGTCATTCACATTATTCATTTACAACCATGAAATAAAAGCTGTAAATTTAACTTACGAATGTAAAGTTTAAGATCCATCAATACAGTGCCTATATTTGCTTCCTCTGTTGGTATAAATGTCAATCCCCTTGCTAAACGTTCAGTTAAATTAGGTTCTATAATCACAGTAGTAAAGCTAAATATATTAAAGTCACCTTGCTGGTTAGTTTGAATAACAGGATCTCCAGCTGCTTCACTGCGGTTGTTTTCCTCACCAAAAATAATAGTCCCATGCTCATTTTCTTCATAGGTTCATAGATAGGTACTAGGCTATTGGCCCTGGGGCCTATACAAGCCTAGCCTAAAAGGTACCCTGGTTTTCTCCACCCAAGAAAATTATTTTCCTATGCCCCTGTCGAGCAGAGCCACAGAGGTGATCACCGGGGTGAATTTTCTATTTCCCATCCAATCAAGATTTTTCTTGAAGAGTGCTAATGAGGAGCTCTGTTTGACATAGATAGGTAGTTTGTTCCAGAGTATGGGAAGTCTCTGGGACAGGAATCTATCCCTCCAGCATGTTCTGTTTATTGTGGTGACAAGGTTTAGGTCCCTAGAGCGTGTAGCATGGAGGGATTGGAATTTCTTTAAGTGAAGCATGTCTAACAGCTCTGGGTTTGACATAGCTTTGTAGGTTAGGCAGAGATCGCCTCTGAGTAGGCGATATGCGACGGCGTAAAGCTGGAGTTTTTTTGAGACAGTCTGCATAGGGCATCTGTTTGAGGCTGGTAATCCTCATTGTGAGGTATTTCTGCGGCCTTTCCAGTTGTTGTAGATGTCTTGTGAGGTACATACCAAAAGGGGCATTGTACTCTATAATGGGTCTAATGAGTGACAAATAGAGGGGAACAATAACCTCTTTTTTCCTGGATGAGAAGCCTTTTGTGATGAGGTGTGCCACGTAGAAGGGTTATCTGACTACTGTGGTGATGTGATGTCCACCTGTGTCCCAAAGTCTCTTATCACACTTTCAGTGTTAAGTAGACAACCACCTATGTGCTAGCTCATGGGTACAAAGTTTTTATCAAAGGGGATGACAATGCACTTTTTTGCATTGAGCTTTGACACCAGGCATCTGTATCAGTGAGGCCCTTTTGTAGGATGTCCACATCATTAGGAGTTTCAGTTATGGCTCCTAGTTTTTAGCCATCCACAATACCAGAAAAAATCTATAGCCAAAGGTCAGCTGGTTAGGGCAGCACAGATGATCTCCATGGATATAGAATTCAAGCAGGAATGCAATAATTTAAAAGAAATGTTTGAAAGAAGGGGCTATCCAGAAGTGTTACTACAAGGACTCATAAAAGAGGTCCAAATAAAAAGAAGGGAGGGGCACTTCTCAGGCATTCTGGGACTTCTAGTCTTATTAGCTCATACATTTAGCCCTGCCACCTCTGAGGGTAATAGTGCTGACTTAAATATGCCAGTGCATAATAATAACAATAACAATAAGAATAGATATATTATTAGCTTAATTCCTACATATACACCTTATGGTGAGCCCATAAGGGGCACCCTGTTAAAAAACTGGTGTATCCTTATGGAAGACACAGATCTTAGATCTAAATTCAGCATCCTACCAAGAGTTGTGTACAATAAAGGAGCTAACTTAAAATATATATTTGAGAAAGAGTATAAATTCTACAATAGGAACCCAGGAATGGTTAAATATGAAGCATGTGCCTATTGTTGGTACTTAGATATAGGTAGGGACTATACAATTGATAATAGGCATTTTTTGCTCAGTGTTAGATATGACTGTAACTCTAAAAGCGTGGTATATCTGGCAAGATATCAACTCTGTCTGGTGTTTTATATCGGCAAAACCGATTGTAGGTTCAAAGAAAGGATCTATGAACACATTTATAGTATAAATAGAAACAGAGAAAATAATGCTTTGGCCAACCACATTAAAGACATCCCTGGACACCACTTCAAATTTAAAGTGATCAACCAGGTGATGGAGAGCCCTAGAGGTGGGCATACATCCCTTTTACTCAAAAGACAAGAGTTATGGTGGCAACTTACTTTAAATGAGTATAGTTATCCAGCTCTTAATGAGCAGTGTTCGTTATGTGTTTACTCAAGCTTAAAAGTTTATTACACTCAATGAATTTATGAAATTCAGTATAGAATGTTCTTATAAGACAATATTTTATGTATTTGTAGGTTTGTATGGGTGCACCTTTTTGATTGTTTTTATACATTAATAATGCTCCACTTTGTGCTTAAAAATTCTTTTAAAGTATATGTAAATATCTTTCAAAAAAAAAAAAAAAATATATATATATATATATATATATATATATGCCTTTTAACAACCAGTTTTAAACTTGTGATGCAATGCATTTTATTGGTCATGTGATTTCATTGTTATATAAGGAGGGATTTTACTGTTTGAATTTGTCTGAAGAAGTTCATTTGATTTGAGTGAATGAAAACACTCACAGATTAAAGTTTTGGTTTGCCTTTGGAGCTGTGGCCCTTTGTTCTTTATTTTTTTTCAGTGTTCTCTGATAGTATCTTTTAATGTTATCCTGTCTGCATTCAGTCTTACTATGTTTTGAATGTTGCTAAGTATTCTTTCTGTAGATGCTTTTGTTGACTTAAAGACCTTGATTTATCTTCTGCTTTTTGGTCGCAAGTTGTGGCTGAAAAGAACTAATAGACCTGTCCACTTACCAGGTGAACAACTATTAAATATTTTAATAAATGAATAAGTAACTCTTCTAAAAACATATGTAGCAGACTGCTGAAGCAGACTTGAGACAGAAATGTTTTGCCTTTCATTAAACTAAAATTGTCCTTGTAATTTGCAGATCTGGAATGGCAACTTATGCATTAAAGCTGGAGATGGATAAGTCTGCCGGACACATACTGAAGAAAGTACTGGTATTAAAGAACTTCAGACCAGACACATGAAAATACATAAAAAATAGCCACAAGTCCAGTTTTAGTAGAGTGTGATTCAACTGCAGCATCTGTAAAGCTGCTCTCAAAATCAGTAGATTTTAAAGTTAAATTTTGCGTTGTATGCAGTTTAACCCATTAGTTGTTACAAATGTTCCATTTTGTACCATCTGCATCCTTGTGCAAATTCACTGAATCTTTATACAAAGTATAGTCACACTAGCTAGTACCCAATATTGTCTATGTTATGAAATATAGATAGCAATTTCATTCCACATTCAACCACTGCCTCAGATGATATCATGCAGCAAATGGTATATTGCTGGGAGAAGGCAATGAAGTCACTGAAGATAAAGTGGAAAAATGATTGAAAGTAATAATTTATAAACTCATTTTTGTAGCAGTAGCCATATTTATTTAACATTCCTAGCAATAATAAGCAATGGTTGTAACTTATAAGCATTAATTTCTACAAGAAGCCGCTGACCTTGTAGATTAAGGCAGCAATTTACTGGCAGAGCTTGTAATCAATGATGATTCCACAATTATGTGAAGGTTGTTGAGAGATGGAAATTATGAGAGAATATGCCACTTTATTCAAGATATTCAAATGGCTGTGACATCAGCTTTGGCAGATACACTGCAGTCATATGTGGGACCTATGCATCTAGTAGCATATGCAGCCATTTCAAATATATTTTCTGTTGTAAAACAACACTCTTCTGCTGTGAATGCTTTACCAGCAGTTTCTGGTGGACAAACATAACTTTACTATAAAAAATCATATTTACAAAACACAGTTTGTGTGGAATAAAAGCAGACTTGAAAATGTTGTGTATGTGACAGGTATAGTCTTCTGAATTAGGGAGAATGGAACCCTTGATGATTTGGACAGTGTGTGCAGACAGAATGACAAAATAGTACTACCAACTGATCAGCTATCATGCTTTTGGTCTACTATATGCATACACGTGACATATACATTCTCCTGAAGCACACGTAGAAATTGTATCTATCCCAAGAAATGCTGTTCGCACCTAAATCAAAGTAAAACAGTTCCTCACACTTCAGTTTCTGTCCAATCAGCATAAGTATACCTACATATCTCTACAAAAAGTGCCCAAATTAATCACCTGTCAGTATTTTTAACCTGTATCCCAAAGACAAAATATATGGAAATGTATTAACAAATCACACAGTACATCATCAGCTATACCCTACTGGGTGACAGGTAGCATGGACTGAATTGTGCATTTGATACATTTGCTTTACATGTACCATGACCCATTTTACATCCAGTAATATGAACACCATGTTATTTGGCTCTAACAGTTACATATTTCTGGTTTAGAAACTTGAAGTACTAATGGCCTATGTTTAGTTTTCTGATTCCATACATACCTCAGCAGGATAACCATTAATCTCATAACGGGTCAGATTATATCAGATAAAATGGAATTCATCAATGAAGTCGAGTAAGGGCCTGTGCTAAGGCCTATATTATTTTCTCCATTTCTAAACATCCTTCAGGTAGACTTTGCTAACATAGACCAAGCTGTACCTGAAGATCATATTCTGTAAATTAACCTGAAAAGCAGTCCCTACCTTGCAATCTAAATTGCAGCAGACAATGACTTTCTGTGGGGCTGCATAACTCAAAGTAATTTCACCACCATTGTTAGAATGTTTGCATGTACATCTTCACAGCTTTAATACAGCTGAAGTGTTCCATATTCCTTACACTGAGAGATCTACAGGGAAATACAATGTACCAGATTGCTGGGCATAAATACATAGGCCTTCTCATATACCCTATCCTTTTATTCTCGGCACTCACAGAAAAAAAACAGTTGATAAAGTACTGCAGCAACTTAAACTTAATTATAGATTAACTAAACCCTTGTATCTGGAGGTGAGAAAGGCCATAAGAAAAAATAAAAATAAAATATGCTGCCATTAAATTACTCAAAAAAAGAGAAAAGAAAACAGCTTTTTGCTTCAAGTTACTGTTGGCTTAATTCCTCGATTTATTTTCAGTCAGAAGGCAGATGAGAGAATTCACCACTGCATGTTGGTACAAAAGATAACTGGCTTTCTGCAAAGGGAAGAACTAAAAAGCTACTCTCAATAGTCAATATTTATATTTAACTAGCCAATACACACAGACACACACACACACACACACACACACACACACACACACACACACACACACACACACACACACACACACACACACACACACACACACACACACACACACGTCCTTTACTGAACCTAGGACATTCAATAACACTCTACATTTCTGGCCTAAGAACAAATGAGGTTTAGGAACAAAGCAATTTGTCCAGAGACATCTTTGGTGAGGGTTAGAGTGAGTTAAAAGGGGGTGGGTGAGAGATTTGTTGAGGAAGGGGGTTAAGATTAAGGAAAATAGATCATTTGACCTCACTTTGGGAAAGGATGGGTTAATTTGTTAAGGGGGACTTTAGAGGAAGTCAGGTAGATGTAGGGTGGGACTTAGGTTTTTTAAACTACTGCAACTGGGAAGAATAATCATATTTTAGCATGAATTTGCAACCTACCCTCCCTCACCTTTTCTCTTTTGGTTAATTTGTTTGGTACGGTTATGGAGGTGTGTATTGGGCAGAGAAGAGGGGCAGGCTTATCCCTGTTCTCTTCCACTCTTGGTGTTGTGTGTTGATGTAATGAGTTTTGGGAATAAAAGTGAGCTGTAGGGTGCTGCTTGATTGATAAGAATAAGTGAGTGGAGGTATGGACATTGCTTATTCGGGCAGGGTGACTGGGTACACTGCCTGATGTATATTATAAGGATTTTCATGTTGTGGTTGCAAGGTCATTCCTGTCATAATTGAAAATAATGTGATATAGTTATGTGTGAAATTAATAAATGTTGTCAAATGTCATTTGCTGTCATTGTGTATTATTGAAGGAAATTTGGCACAAGTCTGAGTAAAGCATTCCCTAATTGAATTCAGCTTGCTGCAACAGTGTTCCAGTAGAAAAGAACAATTATTAACACCACTAAACAATAACTAACACTACTAAACAATAACTAACACTACCAAACAATAGCTAACAGTACTAAACAATAAATCACATTATATTATTCATAGGTTAGTACTAGGCTAACTGCCCTTTTGGGCCATTTGAAGCCTAGCCAGTTATCCCATGTGAGAATCAAACCCTGCACCTTGTGCATTTAAGGTAAGCACCTTAACCATTATGTTATCCTCCCACCCAAATATACATCTTCAACCTGTAAAGCTCTTGCCAGTGACAAGAATCAAACCTCGCACCTTGTGGTTGAAAAGCATACACCTTAACCACTGTACCATTGGCTTTTCAGGTACAATAACCAACACGTCTAACTTTGGAAACCATACTTAGTGATCATCATCTCACAGATACATTAGAGCATCTGGACAGGCATCATAAGAAGAAGAAGAATGCTTATCAGAGATTTGTTATATATAATTCAGTGCATTGCTGTATAATTACTTAATGCAATGTAGGTTGCTAGGTGCAATACATGTAAAATAAACAGACGGCAAAAAAAAAAATGTCTCCAGCAAGGAAACGGCAACCTTTAATGAAGACTTCAAGTACAGACTTTTTCTCTTTCACCCAATAACAAAAGGGCTTCTTCAGAGTCTAAAATAACAATTAGTCATAAATGTACATATCACATTAAAAATCAATTAACCGATTGCAGTATTAGTCCAATTTAAAGACATTTACAATAAAAAGCAATTTAAAGAAAATAGATACCCGATGACAAACAAAACATAAAAGTGGAGAAAGAAACAACAATAAATATTAAATTCCTCCTTATTTATATTATCATAAAATTAAAATGTTTTAGCTCTTAAATTTAGAGTACTAGACAAAGAAATAAAATTATTCAGAGTTTTCTCCAACTTACCACCTAAATTGCATTACCAGTTCTTTATATGCAAAAAAAAAAAATTGCTCCAGGCACTACCCTTTTCATCCAATGCCACTTTATCAATAATAAAAAATACCACCTTTTTGTAATCATTGCACTCAGTAGTATGTCTGTATAAAGCATTTGCTGCCCTCTTCTTTTTATATCATATAGATTCTTGTAAATCCTGTCCTTCAAACTTATGATTGTTTTCCCCACATAAAAACATGAAAACATCATACATGTTGCCATATAACTCACGTTTGATATTACATATACAACACCCTGGATGTGAAAAAGACTCTTCAAACCCCACGTCTGAAGCATAAGGGACTTAATGTATCTACACAGTTTGCACATTTTAATTTCAACAGTTTTGATTTGAACATACTTTTGGAAGGTGCCAACACATTTTACCATTTTCCTTAATATCCTTACCCCTACTGCAAGCAAACATGTGGGGTAACACCAAGGCTACCTTTCGTCCATCCATCCATCCATCCATCCATCCATCCATCCATCCATCCATCCACATCCTGTTTTCTCATTTTTGCACATGGGTCACTTCAATAGCAACAATCATCTACAGCCAAGGTTCACAGTGCCAGATGGCTAGTGGCTAAAAAACAGGCTCCATGTTTTCCTGAGAGCTGCAACTACTTGCAAGGCATCCTTATTAAAGGGAAAACTCATTGTCCTTTCTTTTCCTCACTTGTTCATAGGTTCATAGGTTCATACTAGGCTATCTGCCCTAGGGCATTTATAAGCCTAGCCAGAATGTGTTTGGCTTTCGACACCCATTTTAAATTTATTTTGCTATGCCCTTTTTCGAGGTTAGTATACTGTGCCTCTGTCTAACAGTGACACAGAAGTGATACTCGGGGTAAACCTACGATCTCCCATCCACTCATCAAGATTCCTCTTGAAGAGAGTCAATGAGGGACTCTGCCTAACCTGGACTGGGATTTTATTCCAGAGTGAAGGGAGCCTCTGGGTTATGAATCTGTCCCTCCAGCATGCCCTATTTATTTCAGTGCTGAGGTTCAAGTCTCTCGAGCATGTAGCTCGATGGGATTTGGATTTTCTGAGGTGCAGCATGTCCATTAATTCCGGGTTGGACATGGCTTTATACTTCAGGCACAGATCACCTCTGAACAGGCGGTATGCCACTGAGTAGAGCTGGAGTTTCTTTAACCGGGCAGCATATGGCATCTGCTTGAGCCCTTTGATCCTCTTGGTGAGGTACTTTTGGGGTCTTTCCAGTTGCTGCAGGTGTCTGGTAAGGTACATCCCAAAAGGGGCATTGTACTCAATTATGGGCCTGATGAGGGATGAGTAAAGAGGCACGATGACCTCCCCTGATCTAGATGTGAATCCCTTCATGATTAGGTGGGCTATATAAAATGTTTTTCTAACCACTTTAACATTACATTGTGCCAAAGGGTTATCAGACTAGTATTATGGGCTTTCCATTTTTAAAATTGGCAGAAATCTAACTTTCTTACCTCCAACCACCTATTTATTTTTGTAACATCTTTAAAGAATAACCCCTGTTCAAAAACATGTTGATCAATTTACCAATTTCTTCAAAAAAGAACTGTTCACTACTGTTCAACCTGGAAAACTGCCCCTTAACTATTCCCCTCTTCTGAAACAATGGGTGACAACTACCAAAATGAAAAAATGAGTCAGAATACGTTTTTTTTACAAAAAATAGTAGAAAAAAATGCCTTCTCCCTTTCATTCTTGTATAAAACAACATCCAAATAATCAATGCTGTCAGTGTCCCATCTAAAAGTAAACTTTAGGAACAAAGCAGTGTTTTATTATTTCAAAACCCTCTGCTGCTATTAACTAACTCTTGAATAAACTCCTGGCCAGCCAAAATTATATATCTAAAAGAAAAATCTTAAAATGTTGATAAAAAGGATCCGTGTTTTAAATAGATCATATGTGATGATAGATGGGTTGTAAAACATAATAATAATCTAATACTCATTGTAGAATTTGAAATATTCTATGCTTGAAGGCTGCAAATTTTGTAATGTAACATTATCTGTTGACAGCTGCCAGCTACAGCATTTACTCCAACCAAGTCACTTCATCATTGGGTGTTAGTATTTATACGATCTACTGACTTGGAATTTATTATTGTTTTTTAACTGTACTGCATTATCATTGTATTTTCTTAGCTCTCCATTTCCCACACATGTCTGCTGGACACAAGTAATTTAATCTAATTGGCTTGACCACACAGTTATGTTGTCCTCACCCCTCTCTCTGAGGTTTGAGAGTTCAAATTCATCTACAAAATCTGTCAAAGTGCACAGCTGTTGCTGTACAAGAAATGAACAGCTATGGTTCCTTCCTACACCCTTCCTGCACATCCCTACATCCCTTTCACTATGTTTTTCCCCCTGCTTGCCCCCATTTCACTACTTTTCTATCTCCCCTTTTTTCTTTTCTTTATATACTTTTTAGCATGGAGTTGCACGGTGTGCCTCATCGAGTAGCTTCACTTAGCTCAGCTAAACAGAGCTCTAATAAGTATATGTGTTTATAGCATTGTAAGTTACATGTACAAAATAAACACCTCTGCCATGTTTTTATCCCAAGCAAATCACAACAGCAGCACACTGCATTAACCCACCACACAATGTTTCGCACCCAAGCCCATTACACCTGCAGCACACTGCATTAAACCACCACGCCATACAGATCTTAATTAAAATAAGTGCTTTCATGAAAACATAGTGATTGCCACTTACAGTCATTAGGTGTGTCTCAGTGGAGCTGCATGCCATGCCGCACCACCCAAACTGGAATTAAAAATTAATAGGAAAAATGGCAGTGTACCTTAGAGTCTGGTGCAATAATACACTACTAGACAGCCAAAGACATAAACATAGATGTAAGTGAGACCTCTGATAGCAGGAAAATGTAACCTTGCATCAGCAATGTGTAGAAAAACACCTGCTGAGGCATTCATGGCAAAGTCCATATTCAACTAAGACTCTGATGCAGAAATACATCCATATAAAGCCATGGACATACTGATGGATGTAGAAAATGTTTGTCACAGTCTGTATGTGTGCACATATATCTTATAAATACACCTGTTATAGCAGTGAATCAGTAGCTCAGTCTGTTAAATGCCTTGCATGCAGTACATTTTGCCACAAACATAGTCCGGGGTTCAAATATAGTCTTGAGTTCCAGTTCAATTACATTATTGTGAAGTCAGCAATTAATGACAAAATCATGCAATCTTTATCCACACAGGTTACTGATAATTAATGAACTACTATCTAGTTTTGCAAGTCAAAGGTCTGCTGGTGGGGATACACTGCACATATCTGTATAGCATAACTATACGTTGTCTACTACTCTGTTATTGGGATTGTTGAATACCAGATGCACCTTAATTGCATGCCTTGATTGAACTGTAAAGTGTACCCTTACCCTGGCTCTGTTGTAATGACAGGGCTGCCACAGCTACCACAGTTAGATGTAGAGCTTATTGTCCTCCAAAGTGCTCGCACCCCCCCCCCCCCATGTATTCTAGGCTGTAGTAGCAGCTGCAGCCTGGAGCACACACACCTTCATGTAAAGGTAGCTACTATAGACCTACCATACCTCCTAAACCCCTAGCACAAGGAATCCGGACACAGCCATACTTAATGGGGGGGGGGGGCAAGGTCCAGAGATTGGGACATGTTTTACATTTTGCCCCTACTTTGATAGTAAGTTGCTACAATACCATCTATTGCATTAGCATGCATTTTCAGAGGGTATGAAGTCTGACACTCAAATGTGTGTCTTCCATTACTTATCTTGACCCACAATGTTTGCTAGTGAAATGCCAGATGACCACAATGCCATTGGACACTGACACACATATGAAGCAAAGCTCTAAGACATACTGCATAAATCTCTACAGTTAACAGTTATGGTACATACCCTCTATTGATGCTGTAGTCTCCACACCTCAGTAATGTCCATCTTAACAGCTAAGAAAGGGGCCCAGGTCTACATGATGGCCTTATATATTGCACTGCATGTCATTGGCTAATGATATTGTAATTCAGTTGTTTTGGCTATAATTACCATAGCAGAGCCACAGAATGGTGCAGAGTCAATTATGTGCTAATGAGCAGTACCTTAAAAAGGCAAGCAGCTGGTTATGGGGATGAAGTCTGTATGAGACTTACCTCACAATGACAGTGTATTTTCAAAAGATTACAGGAAGCAAAGTTTAACAAAGGAGTACTGCACTCAACAAGGTAAGTAATTGTTTTCTTCATGTAACAGGATGCAGATGAGATGATGGAGGTATGGGGAATAGCGATCATAGCTGTAAACCTGTCTTAAATCAATTGTAATGACATGTCATTGATACTCAGCTGTCCTACACCTACACCTACAGGCATGCCTCTCAAATGTTCCTGACTTCCACTTACATCTTAGCTCTGTCCCACTTATTCCCACATACAATGACTGGCTGTTGTAGGGAAGCTAGTGAATGACATGTACAACATAGTGACAAGAGCTAAATGACATGTACAACATAGTGACAAGAGCTATGGGTGTATACTGCTGTAACGTCATCTGATCTACACTAATTCACCTCGTCTCAGTCTGTCAATGTCTCACATATATTCATCTAACATTTTAAAATTGTCCCTGATTGTCCCTCATGTACTCTGTCTAAGTCTATGATCCTGTTTATGTTGTTCCCTGATTGGTTGAGAGCTAGGCCTAACATAGCTGTCAACCTGTTACAGCAAGATATCTGAACAAAGCCATAATGAATGGAGGGACAAAGGCCTAAAGTTGGGGGCACTGTAACTATTGCTCGTACAAAGTAAAGTCTTTTGATTTTTCCTGGTTAGGGGTTGCCACAACGGAACTCTGGTCCGTTAATGATTGGCAGTGGATTTTTATGGTGCTGCGTTGCCAGCCCGACGGCCAACCTTCAAAGGAGGCACACCCATTCATTCACGCACCTTCATGCATGTCTTTAAACATCCCTCAACTGTGGGGAGGACATGCAGACTCCATACAGAAGACGTTCCAGCAGAGAACTGAATGGGAGAACCTCTTGCTGTGAGGCAACAAAGCTAACCTCTGCACCACCGCAGCCATACAAAGTAAGAAAGTGAATATAATAACAGATGTTACTTTAGCATAACATTGTTCTGAAGGGTATAACGTCTTAACCTTAAATGTCTGTCTTTATTTTCTGACATCAACCATCAATGATTGGCCAACCTTTTGTCAGAAATCCACAATGTTGTGTAAAAATGACCAAAACTATAAGGAAAACATATTGACAGTCTGCAAATATCTGCATAGTTGAGAGGTATGATGCCTGCAGGGAGCATATGCTACAGCAGTTTTGCATTGTTTTCTGTCATTGTGGCACACTGGCATTGCTGGAGTGTCCCCATATTGTGGTTGTAATAGCACACTGCTATTTATCTGGCAGTGGCCATGTGACATATTAGTGGGAGTTTGCCCATAGGGTATGCAACACAGTAGACTGCAGTGCTGGATGTAGGAACATAAAGCAGAATCTGTCACTGCATGCAGGAACAGACCTCATTATTGCTACTGTCTTGGTGGCATCCACACACATAGTGTGTTGCTAGACTGTGGAGTATAACATGTGAGGGAGCAGTGGTGGATATGTACATAGTGGATGTCCACATATCTGGTCCTGTAATGGGTTTCAGGAACCATGTACTGCAGAAGACATGCTCCCTTTTCAGATGCGGAGAATGGTATAATAGTGGATGGACTGAGACAGCACTATCAGATCTTGTTGTCCAGAGGGAAGCATAATCAGTAACAGCAGGTAGCATTGTGAGCAGATCTTGTGTGGGATGGCAATCAGATTGGACAACAGGGTAGGACATATGAGGAGGTCCGACACCGGCCACAGACATGCTGAATGCTGCATGATGAGGTGCAGCTGATGTTGCCAGGGATCATACCGCAACTGGTAGAGGGTCAGTGATGCAACAACCACTCTTGGCCACAGAAGAATTCCTGAAAAACCTAGGAATGTACGACAGCTCCCAAGCATCCATCACACCATACATCATGGAGGAGGGTGCGACAGTGTCCACAGCAAAGGATCATCTGGGTAAGTGTACTTTGTTCACCAGTGTAGTACTGTATCAGGCATTGTGGCAGGCTGTACATACCTGTACAATGGTGTCAGGTGTATCTGCATTGGGGGGGAGTTGGGGTTTATGCTCAGTTATGCACATAACTCAGAATGTCAGCAATAAAGCCAGTATCACGGTAGCTACCGTACATGTGGAAATATGCATATATTACCTTGTAGTGCTGCAAAATTTGGTGGTGCTGACAATACCTCTGCCTCACCTTTTCATAGATCTGTTAGGTGTGTTGTAAGTCCATGGTCCTGTACCTGGTAAGTGTGATACTGTTTTTTATGGATCATATAATCCCTATGAAAGTTAAGGACTGCCATATTACCCTATGTACAAATGTGGTGTTTAACTAGAGTAGAATATTTGTATGTTCCATTCTGGATTGGTTAACTACAGCTCATAGACTGGGTAATCACAGGTGTGTATTTGAATGCCCATCAACATGTTTGCACTTAGTTATGAGAGGCTACACAGCCTGGTATACATGAGGCAATTATTCCCAGATGCCTTTTGAAACACAAAAGGAAGATGGTACATACCTGAGCAGTGACACAAGTACTGGCATATCATTCTCAAGATAGGAGTACTGGGTTTTATGTGTAGTCCTATCATGTATAGTGTCATATTGCATAACTTACAGGCAGATTGTACTGGCAAATTTAACTGGATGTGGTTGAAGTGCATGTTATAAAGGGCTTGACTTGTCTGTGTATGTTGGTGTGAAGTTGTCTTTTGTGCATGGGAGTTGTGATGAGAAGATGTGAGACTGGTAATGCAGTTGTGATCCCCATTTGTATGAGTCTGTGTGGTTTACCATACATAAAACTGCAGGTGGTAATGTACTGCTGTTGTTTTGGTTTTCACAGGTTACTGGAGGGGGGTTGGAGTCTGTTCCCCTCACAACCTGATGTTAGTGCCTCATCGGACTCTGATTATGATGGTGGCCACAGTAGGGCACAGGTGGGGTTGTTGGGGGATGAATCTTTTCAGTGGTTGACATCCGTTTTCTGCCCCCATTGTTACTGCATGCAGTCAGTATGCCCACACATACCCCATCCCCAGAGGCCACAGATATTGAACAGTCAGAGGGTGCTGACATTGAACAGGGAAGTGTGACAACTATGGCACCACTGAGTCTAGACACTGTTCATAGCCAGAGAGCTGACAATGTCCCACACAGGTGGATTGACAGGGTTTCTCATAGGAGGACTGCTGTCCAAAGACTACCGGTTGCACGTGTCACATCACAGGTCACTTGGCACATATTTCAGGCCATCATGGTGGCACAGGCACATTCTAAACACAGCACGAGACAGAGGCTTAGGGTTATAGGCACAGCACAGTCTGACATCACTGACTGCCTCCACCACTTTGGGGACACTCTGGATCAGTTCAGTGATGCAATGGACAGATGGTGGGCTGAGACAGTGTCAGTCTTGGACTGCACATTGTCTGTGCTGGAACATATGGTTGGAGTTGGGCTTCGGACATGTGAACATAGGTCAGCAACACCATCTGCTGAGTGTTCACATGGCCATGCACAGTCATGTTCCCATAGTAGCACTACAGAGGGAAATGTGTTGTCCACACCACAATGTGGCAGGCCATGGCCACATGGTACTGAGCAGTGCCATAAAGGACACAGCCCCAGGAGACAGCAGTCACCATCAGGTATTAGCACCACATCTGACCTTGGGCACGGTGGTGCCAGTGCTATTCCTGGCAGAGCCAGTTTCTATGTTCATGGCCAGAGATAGTGACCTGTCCACTCTACCATGCACAGTCCACAGCTGTCCAACATGCACCATACACACATGTAGACTAGCACTGAGCTTGACTGTGTACATACTCAAACACCACTGTCACATGCAGATCTCCAACTTCACCATGGCCCATCTATCCTACACCCCTTCATGACTCACACACATGCTGTCAACTGTTTACCTCAGCCTAGGCCTCCAGCACCCCCAAACCACACCCTGTGCATGTGATCTTACCTGTACCACATCCCTGCCATCTGTGCCATTGATGCAGGGAAATGTTACTATGTGTCTGATGCACAGGGTGTCTGTATTATTTGACATGTACTTGTGTAGTGCAGTATTGTTTTGCCATGCCACCTGTTGTGGGCCACAACAAGTACTGAATGCTATTATTTGTCATGATTACACATCACACTTCGTGTATCTCTTGTTGCATAATGTTGGACTGGCAGTAGTGTTACAGAATGACAGGTGTGTCACAGACCTGTGTATGTTTATGTTCCAGGAGTTTGAAGGGATAAACTATGAACACATAGTGGCAATGCAGTGGCACGGGATGCCATGGCAGCACAACAGACATATGACATCAGCAAGGTATAGCAGTATACGTGCATGGCT
>NC_056725.1:898610899-898730663 GCF_019279795.1 Protopterus annectens | reverse complement strand
TGGCCTCCCCCCCAACAACACCCCACCCCGCATTGGGTGACATCAACCACCCATACATAGACCGGAAACATTACCCATGACACAACACCCTATGCCACAGGTCCCGGGTGTTCATACACGTGACTGCAGTGAAACAGCCATGAACAATACCCATTAGGGGGGGACGTATACCAGTTCTGCCCATCACACATGGGGAGGATATGCTGCACACAGGATGTACATCCCTCAATGGTGATATCAGACCATATAGTGGATCCACTGGTAATCCACATCCTGCACCCAACACCGGCATGGGAGACCTAAGTGACGACCTCTCCACAGCAAACCACACACATCATATGACCGGTGTGGTACCCTACAACTCCTCCATGCCAGTGGTGAACACAGGCTGCACCGCCAACTCCCTTACGAATGCCTTCTCTGAGCACCCCCAGGGATGTCTGCACCAAGTGATCATGATAACATCAGGACCTTGCCCACCAAAGGTAGGCACATGGTCTGGTGGACCCCAGCCACTGACAAACTGTACATCAACATTTGGAGCTAATACATGACAGAGCAATATCAGTACCAGGGAAGCCATCACCCATTCATACCGGCGTCAACATACGGCCACACAGACATCCATCCAAGGCCGCTTGTGGGAGTGGTACTGCAGAGGCACATGAGACAACCATAGGGCCTTCCTTAACTGTGGTAAGGACATGGGTAGGAGCGCACAGTCATGGCCGGAAATGATCCAGAATGGTCCAACGGTCACTGCACCCACAGACATTGTCAACAAACCAGCGGACATGTTCCATGCATACATCCACCCCCCACCCCAAGAGGGGACATATCCATCCTACCGGTGTCTAGCCACCGAAACATCTCATATTCCCTGGAGTGATCTGATATCTGTTAGGCGGTGAACACAGCACCAATGGGCCCCGATGGTGTCCCTGGCTGTGTGCTACCCAACCTCATTGAGGCCCATGACCCACACATAAGGCTGCTGTGTCATGTTAGCCTTACTATGGGCTAGGTCCCCACTGGATGGCATACGGCAGCTGTGACCCCACTATGCCAGGGTAGTGCTCTTAGGGACTGTAGACATTGCCGCCCTATCAGCCTGACAAGCCTTGTCTGCAAAGCTGCGAGGAGGTCCATACAGGTGCCCATGAATACAGACAGTGGTGTACAGCCATTACCGGAACATACCCACACCGACTTAGTCAAGGGCAGATCCTGCCTCCCAAACCTGCTCGTCCTGTCTGGAGCAGTCATCAAGGCCATTGATGGGGGTACGTCGGTTTGCACACACTACCATGACCTGGTGGGAGCGTTCAGAACACACTCCATGTGGTACTCATGGAAAGGCTCGCCAGTGTACATGTGGGGACATATGTCACACGATGGTTCTCAGAATGGTTGGAGATCACACCACACAGGGTTTGTGTTCCTGGTGCCGTGTCAGACTCTAAGCTGGTCTCCAGTGGAGGCACACAGGGCTCAGTCCTGGGCCCCCTGCCATTCAGCATTCGACCATCCAATGTGCATGCAAACATAGGGGGATTGTGGCAGACAAGGTATGCAGATGACTGCACACCGGCCACCATACCCAACACCCCATCTGACCCGGACATCCACCTAGGTCGTCATAGACATGGATAACTGGTGCCAGAGCCATGGCCTGCTGCTACATGCCACAGAAGGTGCAGACCTACCCAGTGGGGAGGACATGTTTACCCCGATGTAACATGTACGTGGTAATCCATTCAACATGGTGGACGTGTTCATGGAAATGGGTACCACACCTGTCAGTAACCTCTGTCAACACACACTATGCCAATGTGGGTGGGAAGCCATTCCACTGTGGCCACCTGGTCTGGAAGGAATCACATACACATCAGGCGTGTTCATTGTACCCCTGTACACATCACACACCAGAACAATGATTGCGTACAATGGCACATCTGGGCTGTACCTAACCTGACACCTGCAGCACTCGGAAGGACCACAAACATTCCACGATGCGGGGATAAAGGTGCTGGGATATGTGTCACACGCTGCCCGACCAAAGGGACTCCGGCTGTATACCTTCCCAGCACGTCTGCTCTGTGGTGATCTGTGCCTGACATACATGGCCATGTCCAACCTGGGTGACATGGACATGTTCCACCTCCTAGGCTCCAGGCAAACACGGCCACAGAAGCGACTGTCAGACACCTCACCACAAAGATGACTAGGACATGCTGGGGGAACAGGGTCAATGCCCAGAGACCCCCTACAACACTGAGAGGATTGGCAGCCCATGTGAAGCAGAGGCCATGACTGCCTTTGTCAAGGGGTAATCATGACGTGTGGATGTGTGATCATAGGTATGCGCCAGGCATCATCTCTGTTTCAGTGCTGGACAGGGGACAGGAGACTGATGGATGTGGTATCCTCATCCTAAGGGGTGTTAGCAGCCACACACAGTCTTGCTAGGTTCACACATGCCGTAGGGCACATAGCCTGGTATGTACATGTGCGCCTATGTACCTATGTAGGGGTCCATGCCGGTTGCGGGTACCTGTGCTATGCTGATATTGCCAGATGTGCCTGTGGGTACCCCACAAATACACGTGGGGAACTGATAACAGTGCTCCCAGTAGGCACATGCAAGTACACCATAATTGGCATACGGGTTAACTGAACCAACAAGGTGCTACACATGTAACCACCACGCATACTGTGTACACAGAGCAATGACTGCTGCACCTGCACTAGATGGTATGTCTGCTGCATGATGTCACTGCATGACACACATCACATACGCACCTGTCACCTGCCATACACAACCACCACAACATACACATTGCATACTATGCAGACACAGGTATCACATACACCTCTCACTATCTTGTCCACCCTGTGCATCAGATTATGTTTGCATAACCGTGCACCAATGGTGTAGCTCATGGTTCTGCGGCAGAGACTTCATCATATGCACAGGGTGATATGTGTGCCACAGGCATAGGCTGTACCAATGGATGACATCATGTGTGTGTGTAAGGGCCTGTGCATTTACTGGGCATGACTGTGCAGAATGCATGTTGATGTGATGGAGCCCTACAGTTGTGTTTGCTGTGTGTGGGTATGTGTGTACACAGTTCAGTCATCTGTGATGCCTACACGGGGTATACTTGGCAGCCCCAGACTGTACAGTGCAGGTGGTATGGCTCACTGTGTCCGCAGGCGGCGACCTGACCCGTGCCTGCCTGGGGTCGCACGGGCACTACCGGGTGGAGGTATAGAGTGTCCACTCTCCGATGACACATGTCCGCTGGAAATGTGTCCACGCCGGGGACATCCAGGGCCACGTCCACGTGGCCTGCTGTGTCCTGGTGTGGTTGGTGTAGTAGCAGCTGCACTGCTGCTGCTACCAGCACTGTGTGGGTGGGCATGGGAGGTGGCACGCACACGTCGACCTGCACTTGGTGGTGTTACTGGGCCCCGCCCACATGCCCTATGCCTCACCCCTACCAGGTGTTCCAGCACGGACAGCTCACGCTCACGGATGGCCATGCCTCGGTCGAGGATCCCAGCCATCTCACCCAATCTCCTATCCAGAACATCGGCAAGATGCTGTTGGGCATTCGCCAATGACTGGATGTTCTCATTTAAAGAACGGATTGCGGACCTCTGCAGCCTCTGCCCTTCCTGGTTCTGCCATTCGGCACGTGCCTACACCGCCATTACAGTCTGGAACATGCGTCTGGTTATACCAGCTGCTGCACCCTGTACGGCAGGTGTATGTCTAGCAGTGCTCCTCCTACGAGAAGCACCTGCCACATGCCTGTGTGGCACTCCGCCAGTCATTACACTGGCATCATCATGTGTACCCGCACCTTCTGCAGCCACCACACATTCCTGCTCGGTGCCAACAGACGCTGACTGTCCGTCATCTATGGGCAACGGTGTTGGGGTATGTGTCGGCATCTGAAGCGCAAAGGGATGAAGGGGACGTAAGTGTGATGTTCTCCAATGGCACAGTGTCTGCCTGTGACGACCCTGCCTGTGCCTCATGCACATGGTCATCACCACTAGTATATGTGGGGACACTAGCATCAGATGGACCGCAGGAGGGGAACGCACCTACAGCACCTGTCAATACAAAGACATACCGTAGGTTACATTACACACACGCAGACACACACGCAGACACACACACAGACACACACACACACACACACACACACACACACACACACACACACACACACACGGACACACACACATGCAGACACATCATGCATGTGATATTGCAGGTGGCATGCAGCATTCCCACACCACAGGCCAGTGAATGCAGCCCAGACATTAATAGTGGCAGTATGCATACTGCCCTGGAGTGCACACTACAACAGGCAGGTGTCTTTTAGTGGGCATGCAGTACACACATTCATGGTAGTTTGCATGCAACACCGTGATACACCGTGTGGCCACGGGTGGGTTCACAGTACACATGGCTGCCGTCACTATGTCATGTACACCACAAACATGTGCGGTATCATGTGGACATGTGACGATGGTGTCCCACCACATGCACCACATCACAACGGATGTCACAGTGCAGTGTTATGTGTACAGTCTACAGATACAATGCATGTGTAACACGGATGTCTGTGCAGGTGTGGTTGGTATGAGCTGTACAGTGGGGAGTACGGGCACTGTGCCACTGCACGGTAGCAGGAGACAGCTATGTTTCTGTGCGATGAGTGACCTGGACGCATTACATTGCCATGTCTGAAAGTCAGTTCAGCTGCTCAGCAGCACGTATATGGTGGACATTGGTGGCACCTCTAGTGGCTGCAGACAGGCATTCCATTTCACTGGTGTACCACATTGGATGTCCAGGGGGTCCACTACAGTGATGAGCCCACTATGTGTGGACAGGGTGCAACGGTGACTACCCACTGCGGATGTACTGTGTGGCAACATGCCTGTAGGTATCACCCATGGCCTTGTTTGTCTGGGTCATCGACAATTGTGTGTGATGGACATCGTGCACACGGCCCTGTGGTGGCCCATGTGACATACAACCGTACTAGTCTGAGGTGTCACATTCTCTAAGGCTATGCAGACATTGTGGATGTCTGCTATGTTGTGCATAGGTCATGTCATGGTGTGACACTGTTGCAGACAGACATCCGCACGCATGGGACATGTCATGTGCCATGTCACAACGTGTGCACCCAATGCAGGGGCATAGGTCACAGTGGTAACACCTGTGCTCTGGCCAGGTCACAGCTCACTATGTGGTACTGTGTGCATACCGCAGAGGCATACCAATGCATACTACACATGCAGCCATTGTGGAACACCTACACCATTGTATGCATAGCTGACTGCACATATCACACCAATGGGTTATGTGGTGTCATGCCACTCTATACTAACGGTTGTATCTACTGTACATGGGTGGTGTGTGTGTCGGGTGGTGCAACCTGTATACCATGACTGGGGCACACCCAGGAGTGCATGTCATACCTGGACACATGGGGAATATCAATACACTGTATCATGCCTTTTACTAGCAACAGAATTACCTGTGACAGACCCTTGTCTGTGCGACACGCCAGACGTACCTGTATAGGGATGACACAAAGGTATACACATTATCCATTACTATCGACACGGTAAGCACTGTGCATGTCACATCATGCACCTGTGTGTTAGCATGTGCTATGCACATGTCTGCAAACACAAGATAGCATACTGTAGTATGCATCTTGTGTGGCCATATACCTGGCATGTGTTGCTATATTTTGTGTTGTACTATGACACCCACTCCTACATCGCTTATCATACAAACATGCAACACTGACTTACCAGGCAGCTCCAAGCTCGTTGGTTGGGAGACACCCACCTCCATGATGGACGCGAGGGTTTCAGCGTGTTGTTCCATGGGTGTCCCCAGACTGGCCAGGAGCTCCTCCGTGGCTGTGAGTGGGGGCTGGGTTGGTGGACCACCACCTATCCCACCTTGTTGTCTGGCGATTGCAGCGGCACGCTGTCTCACATGCCGGATTAGGTCTGTGCAGTGCCTGCAGATTTGTTGATATGTATGGTTGTGGCCGCCCAGGGTGTTCACCCTCCTGCGCATATCCTGCCACATCTCCTCCCGTTGTTGTGCCTGCAGTGGCACATGGCTAAACAAGATGTCGTAATTGTCATGTAGCAACGGTATTATGACCTCATCTTCCTGTCGGCTAAAGGCAGGCAGCCGGGAATGTGGCATTATCTGTAAGACATAATGATGGTGACAGGTCACATTTACACTGCTGTGCTGGCATACTGCTGGAAATACATTGCTATGACATGTACAACATCTGCACAGAATTCTCTGCTAGGCATCATGGCAGTAACACAGCCGATTTGTTGCCGTCACACCATTGAACAGTGGGTGTCATATCATATCTGTGTGTCACCTCATCACACTGTACATGCACCATGTTGATGTTAGCCTGCTGTGGACATGTGTACCTGGCTGCACCTGTGTCCATATCAGTTGTCACGGGGCCCCATGTGACAACGGTTCTACTGTTCACCTGGATGCTGTGTATATGTCACTAGACGTCATGTAAATGGCCATTATGAACGTCAGCGGTGGCACTGTACACATACACATGGACACCTGCACATGCATGTGTTGTGCCATGTACATCCACACAGCACTGTACGGGTGTTGGACAACTTGCCATGGCTCACCTGTGTTGCACATGTGATACACATGGGACAATGTGTAACCATGCCACCTTAGCAGGAAAGCTCATGCATAGCATGTACACACGCACATTGTCCACAGCAACACACAGCACCTGTAACCCCACAGGGTGCATCACCGCAACATTACTGCTGTGGATGGTTGATAGTGACAGTGCCTTTTGTCCATCGCACCATGTAGGACTGTGATAGCACATGCAGCCTTGCTGGGCAGGGCTGCATGGTATGGCAGGGTATGCCACATACATGGCACTGGGATGTGATCCACCTGGGGGTGATGATATTGGCAGCGTGGCTGTCCATTCCATATGTCATTGCTATGTGTATATGGACATTACACATGTCTATCACCATGGTGTGGACACTGGCCTTATGCAAGGTAGGCTGCACGCTGCTTGGTGGGGGTGTGTCTGGTGCATGCAGGTATCGCACATCCATGCATACACTGTAACCCTGACAGGTGCTATGTGCTGCGATATTGGTTAACACAGTGCTGTATGTGGCCACACACTGCTATCCCGTGCACATGGATGGTTGCCTGTACTGACGTGGGTACCACATATGTCTACATCCAGTGCCTGCTGCCACCCCCATGTCTGCTGGTACACTGCACACTGCCATCCCTCCCTCTGGACACGTGTTGTTGGCCACAGCATAGGTATCCATGTATGGGGACAGGGATGTTCACATACCAGGGGCACTGATGGTATCGTCGATCTGACCATACACGTATGACGCACCCCTCACACATACAACCCATTCATTATGTTGTTCACAACAGTGACACAGCTACACTGCTACGCCGGAGACATTCACGGATGTACATACACAGATGCATGCACATCCGTCTGTGGCATGGCCTGGACTATTGGTGTGGTTCGGCATATAACGTGTTTGAGTGCGGCTGGCGCAGACCTACTGTGCACATGTCTACACAATAAGCCTGTTCTACAGTAGGCATCGGTGATGTGCTGTCCACATATCATATCTGCACATTTTGTTGGTGTCTGTCTATCCACGGGCCAGTGGTGGGACACACAGGGATATTGTTGAACATATCTGCATGCAACCCTGTACTGCTGTACCGCTAGCTTCTCAGGTGCTAATGTGTCATAGACATGCACACCATACCCGCACATGTGGTAGTGGGTTGCCACCCGTACCCATCTCCTCTTGTGGGTTGCTATCATCCCACACCCTCTTTATATTGTATGTTCAGGCTATGCACCTGTGTGGGGCTTGTGGGCATGCAATGCAGTACTATGTGCCTTTGCACCCATCGCAGAACAAGTCACACAGGTACACTGGCAGCCGTACACTGCACAGCTTGATGTCGGCACATCACATGTTGTACACACGTAACACATCTCCTGTGGGACATGGTCAAATGTACAGGCATGTCCATCAGTCACATGCCACTGCTACCCCTACATGACGGCTATGCGGGACATGTGGCGGTACAGCAACTGTCACATGTACACGAGCAATGCCCCCCTACCTGCATCACATGGTACTGCCTGTGGGGCATGTGCGTCTGCATCCATGCTATGGCCATAGATGACAGTTGTACATCGATATGTGCAACATACCTCATTGTGAGTTCTCATGTGCACATGTTCAACATGTCAACGCATTGTTTGTGTCTGTCAGACAGTCATTGTTGTGCATGGTTTACATGGCAGCCATGGCGTACTGTGTGTGATTCCAAGTACTTCATTGGGCTACCAGCATTGTACATTATCACAGCACATTCCAGCCATCACATAGCCATCCTAGATGACAGTGTGAGGTGTTCTGCCATGTGCACATATGTCACACTGTACGAGGGTGACTGACACACATTCTCAGGACAGGGTTCTGACTGCTGTGGATGTGTGTGATGCTGTCGATGACCATGACTGCGCCAGATGGTGTCATCTGGATATGTAACATTCACAACACACACCTACCTTCACGTAGCAACACATCATCCACAGCAATGGACAGCCCTGCATGAACACTGTGTGCAGTATGTTTGTATGACCACTGCATGCACCACTGGTAGCCACCAGCATGGCTGCCAACAGCAGCAGTGTGTATCCTGTGTGAACATGGGTTACACCATTCACAACACACCTGTGTCAGATGGCACTGTTGTGGGTCACATTGCAGTTCCACACATCGTGTAACAGTATGCATCATGCACCAGTATGTTGCGAACATGTGAACGTCTGTGCAAGTCAACATATGCACACATGACACATCACCTGGTACAACATGTCTGTCTTACCACATGCTATTGTGACCACCCTGTCATGACATTGTACAGGCTACGTGGACTGGGACATCTGATGGCTCAATGGTGTATTCACCCTCTGGGTGTGTGTCTAGCCGGGTGTGCAGTAGGCAGTGGTCTGCACACGGGGATACTGTACATTGGCCTACTCTGTCACTGCGACTGTTGACTATGGTCATACTGTACTTATGCAGGCATGTGGTATTTGTCCAGTATGACAGTCGTGGTCAACCACAGTACTGTGGCACACATGACCTGCGGACATCTGCCTAGGGTGTGGGGCCCACACGTACATCTTCACATGCTATGCTGCCTCTGCAGCGGTGTCACATGTCTGTCGCCAGCAGGGCTCTCACAGGCAGGCACAGCATGCAGTGATGTGTGACAATGCTTGCACCCTCCACTGTGCTGTACACAAGCACTGCACACACAGTACGGCATGCCTGACATTTATCTGCGGTGCCTGGGACCTGCCTCCATGCTCTACAGAGCACACCTGCCAGTCCAGATTGTACACAGATCATACCTCCCAGGCACATACCTGGACTGCAACACACACAGGTGAGTGGATCCCACATCACACAGTGATTTACACACATACTATAGTTATTTCAACAACAAATGCATCATAGGTACTCCATGTTCAGATACCCATGTTTGTGACCACTAGACACATTGTGACACGCAACGGTGAGTACACTGTACACCACAGGTTACATGCTGGCTGTGTTATCATACTGTACATTCCACCTCAGACAGCTGCTACTGCCATGTGCTGACAGCGACACGCACTTCCCTAGTATAGACTCCCATGTACCCACACATGCTTGGCCATGCACTACACATAGCTGGGTGACACATTACACAAGACATACCATACCTACACTACCCTCGGCATGCACCATACCTCCATGTGTCTGTGTGCTATACCTACGGACATCCCCCCTCTGGTTGATGAACATATATGCTTCTCCGCCCTGCTAGCCACGCCCTGGACACACACCCATCGCAGCATACATGGTACATGTGCTCAACGGCCTGTACTACCGACATCTGCTGACGGGGGTGGTTAATGGCATGGCACCCTGTCAACCGGACAGTATACATGACTATGCTGACACATATCACAGTGCACTTCCGCTACATGTACGCAGTGGTAGGGACCATGCTATTCCACACAGAGACATGGTGGTACTGGGCTTTCCACTGACACCACGGTGGTATTCATGTTCCATGCACATGTGCTGTATGGGTGCATGTGCAGGCTGTTCCACGGTGGGTATGTTCAAATGTGTGTGGTGCATCACTTGACAGTCATAGTGGGTCCTCGTGGTCCATCACATACTCCACAGCTGGCTACCTACACATGACCGCCTTACATTGTAGTGTGGGCACTCACGCAGTGTGGTGGTATGTCTGTGTTGTTTGGCTACATCCACATTCAATGTAGCATACAACAGTCACCCAGGCATTGCCAACAGAGATGTTGTTGGCAACATGCCAGCCAATGGGATACCTACCGATAATACACACTGTCACTCTCTACAGGGTTCCATTCCATAGATGGACATCGCATTGTCCCTGTGGACACATACATGGTACTGCCATGCACACGTTATGTCCTAGGACACTGTCCCAATGTCATCTCCAATCTCCCTAGGTGTTATATCCTGCCAACCTGGTTGTTATGTGTCTCTGCAGCAGCCCACTGAATTAACTGCTAGCCCATTCATGGACGTTGTGTACCTTGACCACCACACCACCGCATCTATCACACTACACATGGGTGGTAGTGCATTGCACGTGTGGGACTGCATTCGTACAACCATGACTGGACCATTCGATATGGCACTGGGGCACATCCTCACATCCATGCTTCACACACTCATTGACGACCTCCATGCCTTTACTGGCACCCTTGTTGGGCCTCTGTGTGCCACAGCACATCACATCCACATGCTGCCCACCTGTCATACCATTGCATGTGTGGTTGGTGTGGTACAGAGGGTAACAGATCAGACATTATCCCCACATTGCCCTTCAGCAACATTCCACATTCTGGTAGTGGCAAGGTACACATCCACCATCACATCATACCCTGTGTCTCAGGATGTTAGGCTATGTGACTGCTGGACAGGTCACACAGTGGTGCAAGCATATCATGCTACCTACCACATGTAAGGTACATGTGGCATTACACAGTCCTCAGTCATGTGGCCCCTCATGTTCACTATTTGCTTACATACACAACATGCTGTCACGGAGTAATGTCCATGCCTACATATCCCACATCTACATACCTGGCAGCATTCTAGCTCCACCAGATCATACTGCTAACAACCATACAGGTGTCGGTGTGGCAGATATAACGTGTAGATGTCATTGCATCAGATACATCACACATGGTGCATACACATCACCTTTGCATAGCGACAGTCATCCACTGGGTATCACATGGATACTGTCCCTATACATGCATATCACATTGTACATGGTTGCTGTACACACACATGCCCCACATGGTGCTGTGGTTGCCATATTCCACTGTGGCGTGGGTACACATCTGCAGGGCCACACATATATGGAGTATGTGTGTTGCTGGGACATTGGTAGCCTTTGTACTTGTGCCATACACACATCAACACACGGGCAGGGTTACAATAACACATTTGTGGTGTACCTTCCACAATGGCTACAACTTTACATGTCATGGTATAGTCATGCCGTGATGTATACCAGGCTCAGACAGTTTACATATGCAGATGACAGACGGGGAACACATCTGTACTCATCTGCATACCACTTACACAGGGGTGTCTTCTACTCTGCCGTGGGCCATGTCCTCTGCATTACTGATGCATGTAGTACTCCTACATGGCATTTGCAGTGGGCAGGGTGAATGAAGCACTCCTGCATATGTGCACACATGCCACATTGCTTAGCCTGGGCTTCTGTGTTACCTCCGCAGACTAGACACACACCATGCTGTAGAACATAGGTCCTGTGCACATACCACAGGGACACACTGTGGCACTGGTCATGTGATAGCTCCCTTGCTGATAGGGTGACACATACACATGGGACCACCACAGCGGCAATACTGTGTAGACATGCAGTTGACATCCACCTTTGCTGTTCAGTGGACACTACCATGGGGGGGTGACAGTACTGTGTACATTGCACATGTGTTTACACATGGACCTGCCAGACGTCATTGTTGCACACATTGCACCTGCTACGGATCGTTTGGACATGGTTACTTGCTGTTCCTTCCATTTCGGGTGGCTATTCTGCTACTACTCTGTCCCATATGTGCAGGCCATACATATCCTGTCAATGTACATAGCACTAGGCCATACCTCCATCATGCATGCTATGCCTGTGATACTGTGTATAATGTGTGAACATATCCATCATGATAGCTTTACATTACACATACTTGACATAGTCACCCCTACTGCGAGGCATACGTGCACGTCGTGCACACATTACGTATGACATCGACGATATATGCCCATACACATGTGTGTTGTGACACTATACATACATGTCCTATTCCCTGCTGTGGCACTTCATTGTCGGACATCCACTGCCAGCATCAGCGTGGGTGGTGGCATTGTTCTGTGTTTTAAATCCCTATGCCAGCCCTTGGGTTATCCCAGCTGTGTACATGTTGTCCCACTGCTGTGCACACGGTGTCCACAGTAGTTGGTATGCTCATCGGGTTACCACTACATAACCACCTTTCACCACTCTCTGCTTTATGGACAGGTATCTTTACTTACAAACACCGTTCACATACAGTGCAGATTCGTCATACATATCGTGCGTTACACACCAGTACATCTCGTGGGCTCTACATACCTTTCCTGTGTTGCTTTCCCTATTCCGTTAGAATCTCGCTAGTAACAAGTGAATGGCTCGTGTGGGAATATAGTCTTTGTTCGGTATGAACATACAGTTTGAATATCCTGGGAGTCTTCCTTATATCCGTCGTCACCTGCGGCATGTGGGTTCATCACACCAATAGCTGTTCCTCGGTGTGCACTTATGCGCATATCACCTATGCATCTCCTCCATTAAATGCGTACGCGTCGGAACTAGGGCATGGTTCATTCCTCGTCTGGGCGTTGGTTATTTGCACTACCTTCGTGGGGATGGTATGTATTGTGTTATGTTATGTGTGGTTGCGACCGCTATGTGTGGCATCAGGTACATTTCGCTGTGGTGTTAGCCGTGGATTGTGTGTGTTGGGTATGGTATTATGTTCGACATGTGGGTGTCCGTGTCCTGGCGGCGTCTGTCGATGGCATTTTGCATTCTGATGTGTAACATAGCTCTTGTGTTCCTGTACACAACGGATGCAGGTATGCATCCGCTGCTGATAGTGTTTCCCACGCGGGATGTTGCGGGTATGCCGCTGTCATTGACTGCCTGGATGTTTTTGCTGCTATTTCGGCTTGTATCCGTTTGATATGTGCGATGGGGTATATTGGCGGCTGTGGGTGATGGGTACGGGTTGTGGGCCTTGCATTTGTACATACACGGTATGCTTGTGTGTGTGCTCCATCCCTGCCTGGGGAGCTGCAAGTTACCTGTCTGTTGTTCTAGGAGTGTAGGTTTTGTTGATGTCGTCTGGTGTCGGTACCGCCTGCTTTTGTGCTTCCTGCATGTATTCCTCCATCACATCGTTAGTATTTCTGCGGATGTTCGTACGTGCCGACTATCCCTTGGCATTTTGTCACGGATATTTACAGTCATTGTGGTCCTGTACTTGGGACAGCCTGTATGCTACCGGTTGCCACCTATTCGGGTGGCGATTGCTTGTTTAACACTCGTAGAACACACAGCAGTGTTTACGGGAAGATACGTGTCCACGATCGGTGCCGGGGTAGCACATGCGTATTTCCGCGGTACATAACTATTGCTGCGTAACGTTGCCGATGTCTGGTGTTGAAATTAACATGTCGCCGCCATACATACGGTCATGGTTTGCACATGCGTCCTTTGCATCTCATGTTGGCTATACTCCTGTGGTACATTCTGGGACATTTTCGCTTTGCATCGTTTTACGTCGCCAGGCACCTAGCCAGTGAGGAGCTGTCAGTACTACTTTGTGGCTACTGCTGTACATACGCCTGTGGTTCCTATACTGTATGCCTACACATGTAATTCCACTCCGCCTGTCACGTCACCTACATACACATTTTACAGTGGCACACACATTACACTCGCACAGCGGAACACACGACACCCTCACCTCACACATACTGCCGCTTTCGCAGGGACGGTTGCACACAGTACTTACGTTGACCACATTGCCGGCGGCGGTGTCTACCTCTGCCCTCATATCCTAAGGATATTACCCGCACATGTCCTGTTACTGTATCGTGGCCTGGCGATCATCCCGACTCGCGAATATGCATTTAGGAGGGTTGACCTTTCCATGGGTGGCGTTCCCTGCTCTGTCCACCCTCCCAGATAGTCGGGTTGTCGTTCACTATGTTTACTATGTAGAGATTTCGCATCTTACTTCTCTGTAACCTTGCATCCCTGTGATTCCCTGTTGAACCTGTTGTACATTATATCTGTGTATGTGTACATATATTTCTACATGTGTAATGATATCTATCTCCATATCTGTGTATGCACATATGTACATATGTAGACACCTTGCGCCGAACGTGGCAGCATACGGCTACGCCGTCTGCTGTCGGACCCGCGTGCAGTTGAGGTGTTGGCGTTCCATGCTCCGCTGGCTGTTGGGTGTGCAGTGTTTGGGTGCTACCTATGTTGGAGTCACACATGGGACCGCACATACAGTACACATTATGGGCGGCCATGTTTGTGTGCCGTCCATTTCACTGTGTGTGCAGGTAGGGAGGTGTCAGTCCATGGGGCCTACGTTGTCAGAGTATGTGCTATACGTTCCCTCTTTGCCAAGGCATAGGCATATTGGGTACGCCTCCGTCTGCCTACTGGGGCTGGCACAGTGTGTTCATGGCGCTGAACGCCCTGTGCCTGTGCTTGCCTTGGCAGTTGTGGCAGGCTTGGTGGCCCTACACCATTATGTCCCTGCAGCAGCTGTTTCCGCAGGATCATATTATGTAGCATAGCACATACTATGAATATGTGGGCACATGTGCCTGGAGAGTACTGCAAGGCTCCACCGGATGTATCCAAGCACCGGAACCGTGATTTCAACATCCCAAACACACGCTCTATGATTATTCTGGTTTGTGCGTGTGCCTCATTATGGCGTTCTTGCATGTGTGTGTGTGCATTTCTGATGGGTGTCATCATCCATGGCTCCAGTGCGTAGCCAGCATCCCCCACAAGGTGACCTTGTGTGATGTCACTCCTGGTGAATACCTGATACAGCTGTGAGGCATGCCAGATATGGGAGTCGTGGTAGCTTCCAGGGCTGCCAGCACACACATCCATGATAATGCCCTGCGCATTGCACGACCTGGCAATTGATGGAGGGAATCCCTTGCGGTTTATGTAGCGTCTACCCTGCTCCCGGGTGGTGACTTGATTTCTATGTGCGCACAGTCTATCGCACCCAGTACCTCCGGTATTGTGCCACACGGTGGAAGTGGCGCATATTGCTAGCCAACTCCTCCTGAGATCTGGGGAAGGATATATACTCATGGGCATGTAACATGGCATCCAGAAACTGGTGCAGTACCCTGGATGCTGATGCCTGTGAGATGCCCATTATATCCCCGGTTGGCCTTTGAAAGGTACCTGTTGCCAGTATTCGCAAGCTTACACATACCTTTGTGTCCACTGGGATGGGCTCCCCTCTGTTGTCTCTTGTTCTCAGGCGTGGCTGGCACAGCTCCACTATTTGCTGTAACGTGTCCCTGTCCACCCTGTAACGCTCTACTATTTCCAGGTCTTGCAGCCCCTGGTAGGTCGCCCTTGGTCTGAACACTCTCCTTCTCCTCTGAGGCCTACGGTAGTTGTCGGCACCCTCCTCCGCAACTCCGTTTGTCTCTAACACATACCGATGCATCACGGCCACGGCAGCACCCAACATATACATTTTAAAAGTTCCCCGTGTGTTTACACCCTAAAGTGCGGTGTTTGGGAATACGAGCTGTGTGTTGTGTGCATTCACACTTTATAGTGTTGTGCTCTACACCCGGTGATGTCATTGGGTGTGTCTGTGCTGCCGTATCTGTGTGTTATCTTCCGTGTTTTACCGTTGGCACTGCAACGCTGTTGCCTTTGGTGTTACATTACACTTGCCTGCATTGGTTTAGCTTTACACCTTAATTTACTGTTTGTGCAGGTTGCACCTACTATTTCCTGGAGTGCATCCTGCAGGCACATGGCATCTCATGCATTTTGTCTGCCGCCGTTATGCTACCTCTCTACTTGGCTGTGCTGTATCGGTTCTTCGCTCTTTGCAATTCTGCTACATCCCCTACTTTCTTTGCATTCATATGCCTCCCCTTTCCTGTTTTGCGGGATTCTGCATGCAGAGTTGTCAGCTGCCGCCGATTGCCCTTTGTGGGTTGATTGGTGTTGATTGCTCATTACGACTCCAATTACACTGCTTCCGCATTTCCTCATATTCTCCGCATCACCTTCCTGTATCCGTGGTTGTTGACGGGCCGGCCATCACATGACTGGGTTGGGGAACGTAGTCATCCTCGTACACATGCATCTGTGCGCGCGTTCTGTACTCTCAGCGCATCTATTTCCTCACACGCTGGTGCTGATGCTGTGATGTGCATTGTACAGCCCCTGTTTGCTGGGCTCCAATGTGCTTCCTCCTACAGTGGCACACCCCTCTGCGATTGACATGTATCCCCTCTGGGCCACTCCTCGGTGTATTACCGCTGCGCCGTTTGGTGCAGCCTTACGCCAGCGGGGGTTTTGCGATTCAGTATTATCTGCCTCATTTGCATGGCATTGACTACTAATACATAGTTACGGCGCCGAACACTGCCGCCACTCCTTGGCAACCCTTGCACTGTGGTTGTGGCTTTTCTTGCATACTATGGTGTACTGTGGTTGTGATGCTGATGTGTCTTATACTGCTCTTTTATGACACTGTCATATTAATTCATTGTTCCGCACCTTCCACGGACATGTCCTGGGGTTCTGCTCTGGTTTTTGCGTACATACCATTTATGTCGTTATTTATGTTTTCTGCATGTTTTCCTTTGACATTCTCAGTGTCTTTCCCCATTGGCATGTTGCACCAGTATGACACCTGACGTTGGCAGCCTTCCGTTACTCCTATGTCATGTTTGGATGACTGTAAACCGTTTTTTTTTTGGTTTACATTGCCGTGCCGTTATGCTACGCCTGCGCCACTTAGTGGATCACTATTTGCCTTCATTTGCATGGTGCAACACCGCACATGGGGTGTTTAACATACCTACGCCGGGGAAGCGCAACTCAGGCGTACGCCGGTGGTGCACGTGGGATTGGTTCGTACCTGAATCGCTCAGCGGCCATGTCTGGCGTTGGGGCGCCTACGCCATGCGTGCGCCTGGCGCAAGGTTCATGAATCCGGGGGTTTGTATTTACTGGCTTATTTTAAAAAGTAGAAAGTAGAAAGTCTATTTATAGATGTGACTGTGATTTCTGAGTTTGACAAAATTCCTGTTAAAATTAGATTAGGGAAAAAGCGCTAACCCACATTGTGATGTAGCTGGAAAATAAAAGTGGTTTGTGTTTTATATCCGGAAAGAGCTTTTGTTGATGTTTTTTCATTATTAATTAATTTGCCTTGGAAACTAATTTATGCATAGATTTAGGGATTGTAGTATAGTTAATTAATTTGGTCTTCTCTAAATTTATCATAGGTTTATAATTTAAGATTTCTAAGCACTTTCTTTAATTCATCTACTTATTTCAACATTTTAGCATTACCTTTTTGACTGTTCTGTTATAATTTATCAAGTTTTTCATGTATTTTATCAGGTCCTTATCCCATTGCTTTTCTTATTGCCATTTCAGTGTTTTATTCCTCCATTTAAATAAGCATTTAGGGAATCCCATACAGATATTTCAGATACATTGTCTGTGTAACTAATTTCTAAAAATGTTTGAATCTGTTTATTATAAAAATCTTTAAAATCCCTTACATTTGTTATGTGTGCTGGTATCCTTTTTATAGATGTTTTTAATGGTGATAGCTCTAATTCAAAAGTTATGGCATTATGATCTGAAAGTGGGCATGAAATTGTCTTTAATCAGCTTAGAAATTAAATTATTGAAAATGTATGCTCTAGAGTGAATTCATTCTTTACTGCAATGAATAAGGCAACTACAGACAATATGAATGTTATAGAAGCTTTTGTTCAATAACCCACAAGTCATACAGAAATAAGAAATATTGCTGCATATCACATTTGTTTTTTTGGGGGAGTCTTACATGATTTCAAGACATGTTCAAATCATCTTTGACCACCCTATATCTTCTCTTCCTTCAAGAATAGCTACCTCTTCTGACATCACTCAGTACAGGTTTGACCTATGTGAATTCTTTGTAATGCCGTGTGTTTGCAGCAGATCATGGGAAAATGGGGCCTGTTGCAGTGTAATGAATCAGGACCCTACTAACCATAAGAATATCTCATTACTTGGCTATCTCTCCTCATTTACCATGAAGACTGTTTAAACCTGTTAGTGCACATACTATTTTCTGCTTTACTTTTATAAGTATCAGAAAGATTTTGACTTCATTTACAATTGCTATTTAAAAATGTGCAGAAAAAAATGGCAGCCATTATTTTCCAAACACAAAAAAACTCTCTCACATTGACAAACAGACTTGACATGAGAAACAGTAAACTTCTCTTCCCTTGAAACACATATTTAGTGAAAATGTATCTGGCAGCCCATTAAATTATAAGAGACATGCTAGGATTCATTCTCAGATTATAGTGATGTACTAATTAACATCTATATGAAGGGTTCAGGATTTCAAAAGACAAATGCATCATGCATTTGTTAACGGCTTTGGACAGCCCACTGACACTGAGCCCCTTTTAAGGAGCAGCACGGAAGTGCTGTCTGGTTAAGTAACTTGGCAGAGTCACACAAAGGGCAGATGAAGGATGATGGTATCAAGCCATGTACTACAGGGAGCAGATGTTCAATAGCTCATAATCTTACTTATCTGCACTAAGTGCTACACAAATTGTTGTAGTCCAAATACAGTGCATTTGATAGCTCTCGATTGAAATGTCGGCACTCAAAATGCGGAGTGATGAAAATCAAGACAGAAAAATCTGGTGAACAGTGAATCTTGAGAATCTTGAAAATCTGTCTTTTCTTAAAGCTTTTTTTTTGCAGGGGGAAGTCTTTGCCACCTCAGACTTATATATACCAAATTTGAGATTGCCATACCTCTGAGAAATGGGAATAGCCCTAGAAATGCCATCTCAGACTTCATATATGTAGATATATTCTTTTAGCCATTCAGTCTTTGTGTTTTGAGACTCTCTTTAGTGGGTCCCAACATTTCAAATGGTTACTGCATTTGACACTTGTGTGCTTCCACTAGAAAGCTAAATTAAAATGTATTAATTTAAACCATAAACATTAAATGCGTAGATAGAGCCCCCCACAGTATCAAAGCTGCTCAGGGTTTGCAAGCTTGCCCTTTCCACACATTATCGAAAGTCATTGATTTTTCCTGTTATTCTGTATCACTCTGCATAAAATCATTTTTTTTCTACTTGGAGGAGCAGCAGCCTTCAAAAAATATTTTTCAGTGCAGACAATATATAGACCGACATCTTGGGTGCTACTAGGTAAGCTGCTTAAATCATCTGTACTCCTGAGCTTGCACCTAGTGCAACTGCTAAAGGAAAAGGATGCTTCATGTTTTATTGTAGTTTACGCTTGTTAAAGCCATTATATTTTAATATGTATGGCTTTCGTATTCATGAAAAGCTTGTCCTCCTTTGAAAAATATTTGAGCCAAATGCTACTGCTCCTTTTATCAAAGACTGACCCATACTGACAACTCAAGTTGCTAATATAAAAAAAAAATCCCATCTCATATCAGTCATACATCCACCTCATTTTCTTCCCATACTGAACTCTGAGAAAATGTACTCAAGGCATCTGTAGCTCCTGATTGTTTTTATGTTTCTCTATTATTATACTTGTTACACCTACCCAACAGCTGGCTGATTAAACTGATTGTTACTGATAAATTGAAACATACTTAGCAGAGGTTTTCAGCTCCGTTTGCACTTTCTCCTCTCAGGCACACTCCACTCACCTACCCTACTCCCAAATTATGCCCAGCCCCTCTAATACTACATTTATATTTATTATTATTATTTTTTTATTTAACATTTGTTTGCAAGGGTAGTCCAACTGGACAGCAAGTGTCTGTTTTCAGTGGAGTCCTGGGGAGAAAAACTCAATAAGTTTACAGAGAGAAGAAAAATTTACAAAAGAGACATTGCAGAGTAGTAGCATACAGATTGTAGACTTTACAGCCGTTAGTACACAATAAGAGGATATTCCCCCTTTTGGTTGAAAATATAGGTGTACAACATATACAATGACAGTAGATAAGAATCCCTTAGAGAATGCAAGATATTTCACAATTGAATAAGAGTATATAAATGTTTGTTTCCATATATACATTCAAGCAAATATACATGTAAGAGCATACACACACACACACACATATATATATATATATATATATATATATATATATATATATATATATATATATATATATATATATATATACATACACACACACACACACACACACACACACATATATATATATATATATATATATATATATATATATATATATATATACACACACACACACACACACACACACACACACACACACACACACACACACACACACACACACACATATACAAACACACGTATATAGGTTATTGCTCACATATGGATAGGTATAGTTAGATGGTGTTGTTTGTGTTATCCAAGACAGATGGGGTGTAGAAATAGTGAGTGGACGAGGCTTTAGGGGGTCAATTACAGTTGCACAGATGGTTGGTGAAGAGGTATTTTTTAAGAAGGCATTTGAAGGAGGGCATGGAGTTTTGTGGTCTGAGGTCAGGAGGAAGATTGTTTCATATTTTTGTTATTTCATGGGCAAATAGTGATTACCCAGAGTTGTTTTTACATGTGATGGTTTCAATTAAGGCTTTGTTGGAGGACCAAACTTGTCTATTCTAATTGTAGAAGTTCAGGATGCCAGTCAGGTCAGGGGTTTTGAGCTAGGCTGAACTGATGGTACCTTAATAGTTTCAGAAATTCAAGCCAGTGCAAGGCTTGTAGGGAAAGACAGTTGTGGGATCATGTTTTAGCATCGGTAGCAAATCTAGCGATTTTGTTATAACAGATGGAAAGTTTATTAAGGTCAGCTTTGTAAAGATTAGTTAGAATTGGGGATGTGTAACGTAGAGTAGATAGGAGGTGGCTCCTGGCTATTGCAATTTGAGATTTGGTGGTTAGATAACTTTTACAGCAATAGAGGGAACCTAGCTTTTTGTGGACTTTAATGATGGTTGTTGATATGTGCTTTGTGAATTTGAGTTGCTGGTCGATGGTAACTCTTATGAGTTTAGCTTCAGTGACAGGGGTGATTTGGGTTTGCTGGCGGAGAGTATAGAAAAGGTAAGGTTGCTCGTTTTAGTAGAGTTGAATAGCATTAGTTGTGTTTTATTAGGATTTAGTATGAGATGTGAGTTGTTAAGCCAGTTCTTTATTTCATAGAAGGCTTCTTGGGTTTTTGTTGAGGAAGTTGGATGTTGGGTGCAGAGCATATGAGTTGTGTCATCAGCATATTGGACTATGTCAGCTTTAGAGGTAGCTGAGTGGAGTTGGTTTGTGAAGATATTAAAAATAAGGTGTCCCAGGACTGATCCTTGTGGCATGCCTAAAGAGGTTGGGAGTGGGGAGGATAGAGAGTTATGCCATTTGACAGATTGTTGGTGGTTATCTAAATAGGTTTTAAACCAGAGTAGGGTGGGATTGTTAAGTCTGAGGTCAGAGAGACAAGACAGTGGTTTATTGTGTGAGACTGTGTCAAATGCCTTGGTTAAATCTAGGAAGGTAGCTGAGACAAATGTACCTAGATTCCTGTGGGAGTTTATAGTATTGGTGAATTTGAATAAGACAGTGGTGGTGCTGTGGGATGGGAGAAATCCGTGTTGGGTTGAGGAGAGAAGTTTGTTGGTGAGGAGATAGGAGAGGAACTGGTGATGTATACATCTTTCTAGGATCTTAGAGAGACGTGAGAGAATTGCAATTGGTCAATAGTTGGAAAGGTCTAGGGAGGTGCCACCTTTGTGGAGTGGTATGATATATGAGGTTTTCCATAATAATGGAATGGTGTGCTCAGTGATGGATCTATTTAGTAGAAGTGAAATGGGATAGGCTATAGCTGGGGATGCAATTTGGAGGTATTTGTCAGGAAGGTTATCAGCTGCAAGGGTGGTTAGTTTGAGTTTAGCTAGGAGTTTTTGGATAGTAAAGATAGGAACAGACTTAAGTGTGAAAGGTATGGTATTGATTTGGGCCTGAGGTGGTTGTGGGGTGTTGGAGGAAGTAATGTTGTTTAAGAGTTTGAGTACTGAGGAGGTGAAATAGTTATTAAAGCTGGAGGCTGTGTCCAGGTCTGTACCTGTTATATTGAGGGCGGAAGTGGTGGTTCTTCTGGGCTGTAGGATTTTATTCATTGTTGCCCAGTATTTTTGCGGTTTGGTACTATATTTGTTTTGTTGAGTGATATAGTAATTTTGTTTATCGAGCTTAACCTGCTTTGTTGCTTTGTTCTCAAGCTCATGAAAGGTTTGCCTAGCCGTGGGCGATCAGGTGTGGTGCCAGTTTTTCCAGGCGTTATTCTGGCTCTAAGTAGGGCTTTTGTGGTTTTCTGGAGCCAAGTGGTGGGATTGCTATATATCCTGATAGTTTTTAAGGGGGCTAGTTGGTTGAGGATATTTAGGAATGTGGACTTGATTTTGAGTTGGTTTGAAAGTGGTTTTGGAGTTGTTATACCTATATAAGATCCTCTTTTTACTACAAAGACCCCCTTTCCTTCCTGCCTCTATACCTACTCCAAATCTATAGTAATCCTTGTCCTTCTACATCACTTCTTATACTTTCTGTTATTGAATTAACTCATTCTACATATCTACCCTCCTCGATTTACTTCCTATTTATCCATTTCTAGAAATAGCTATTAATAATTTTCATTACCTTCACTAAACATATGGCTCATATGTCTGACTAACCTTCTACTCCTATTACTGTCATACCTCACATGTCTTATAACACCATCTCACCAACTGTAAAATCCCCTACACACATTACTAGCCAGCCCTACTCAGACAAAATTGTATCCAAATTATTTCACTTATCCCCTCACTTCAAATACAAATCAAAATCTGTTTATTTCGCCACCTGCTGTCTCAAGCTTAAATGTAAGTTCAACCTGAACTTGCCGTTATGTCCTTACATTACTCACATTACCAAAATTATTTCCCTATGTGGTGAAGTACACTCTAATCCCATCCCACATGCCTTATCTCTACCATCCCTCCTTACCTAAATGTTTTGTCTGGCAACATCCAAAGTATAGTTAACAAACTAATAGAGTTTCACTCCTGGCTCTGTCATTACTCTCCTGACATTGTCTTTCTCACTGAAACTTGGCTTAAGCCACACATCAAAGAGTCTGAAATCCCTCTCTGGCAATAATAGTATGTGTTATGATAGATTAAACAAAGAAGCTGGTGGTATAGCCATCTTATTTTCAAACCGCCTTGCTCTCTCTTTATCATGCTTGCCCCACCTATATCTGTACATAGTAATTTCTAACCTGAAACTAACCAATCATAAAAATCTATGTATCATTGCCCTTTATATCCCTCCAGGTAAGAAATATCCTTATCCTGGAAAGCATATTTAACTGGATTTAAAATTCCATATCCTACGAAACTACAGTCCTCAATGATGTCAACATTGACAGGGTGCACCTTTCAACAGACTATCCCTAAAATACCATCAATGTATATGGATTTGTACAACATATAACCTCCCATATTCACCCCAACAAAACTTCAAATTCTGACTCCATACTACATTGGATCCTAGATTCAAATAATAAACAATACAGCTCTCCTAGAATCCTCCCAGACTCACTCAGTGACCTCTAACCCATATCTGTCCAGAGATTAAAAAACACAACTCCAGAGATCAGCACTACCAACATTAAACCTGTTTTTTTTCATATATTTTTCAATCCCTTACCTCTGAAAGATACAGTACTTAAATTCAATTCACTATTTCTCAATACCCCAAATAGCCCCATCCCCATCAGAAGAAAATGTGTTAAATCCACCGAAGCTGTCTGGCTATCCCATACTAGTCATGCACTAATCCACAAGAGGGACAAAGACTGATGAAACTGGCAAAGAAACAAATCTCCTGCACACCTTCAAACTTACAAGCATCTTGATAACCTTTCTAATGCTCAAGTCACTGCTCTAAAAAACAGTATTACTTAGATCCACAAACCATAAAAAAATCCCAAGAAATGCTGGTCCTCTATTAACAAAATCTTATACCATGGAACCCCTACGACCATCATCATGAACCTAATTAACAAGGATATACGGAATCTCCAAACTCTATGCCACGCAATTTGGTTTTGTGAAAGGTAGATCATGCCTGCTCAACCTGGTTGACTTCTTTGAATCTGTCACCAGAGCTGTGTATGAGGGCAAGGCAGTTCAGACAGCCTACCTTGATCTGGCTATCCCCGGTAAGAATTTATGGTGCCTCATCCACTCATCCAGGTTCCACTAAAACGGTGTCATAGAGGTGCTTTGTTTCACATGAATTAGTAGCCTGGTCCAAAGACGTGGCAGTCTCTTTGAGAAAAATCTGTCCCTCTAGCATGTGTTATTTAAGTTGCAGGCCATATTTAAGTCCCTGGAATGGGTTGCCCTATACCCATTTGACTGAGTCTTGGGTTGCTCTGTAGGGCAAGCATAAGTCTCCCCTAAGACGTTTATACAATACGGAGTATAGTGGCAGGGATTTCAGTTGGTCCACGTATGGCACATGCTGGAGGCCCTTGATTTTCTTTATTAGAAACTTCTGAGTTCCCTCTAATTGCTGTAGGTGCTTAGTACAGTACATACCAAATGGGGAGTTATACTCGATTATGGGCCACATAAGTGCCAAGCACAGGTGGGATATAACTTCTTTTGCTCTCAGGGCAATGTCTTTACTAATCAAGTAAGCTATGTTGAAAGCTTTCCTTACAATGGTAGACATGTGGTGGTCAAAGTTAAGGTAATGGCCAACCCGTGATTCCAGGTTCCTTATCACTTCATGGGTACTTGGGGTATTGTTCTTGATGATAGTGTGAAGGGACAATGTTTGTGCTGAAGGGAATAATGACACATTTCTTTGCATTCATTTTGAGTCTGTGACTAATACATCAGTCATTGATCTGTGTGAGTGAGACATCCTGGAGTATACTGACATTATTTGGGGACCTAGTTTGCAGTCATCTGTAAACCTGGTCAGGCACAACCCTTTAGTTTTGACCTCAATATCTGAGAAGTATATACCAAACAGTAGGGAGACCAGCATTGACACCTGTGGCACCCCACTGGTAACAGGTCTGCTGGTTGATGTGAAGTCACCCACTTTGATAGTGTGTTTCCTGTTTGTGAGCCATTTGGCAACCCATCTTACAATGAAAGAGTTTACATTCAGGTTGCTAAGTTTATCAGTAATGCCTGAATGTAGGATTATGTCAAAAGCCTTTGCCAAGTTGAGGTATGCTGTGTGTGCAGACTTGCTCTCAGCAAGAAACACATGTCCTATCTCACTGGAAAAGAATCTATATCATTCCTATTCACAAAGGTAGTAGCTCCTCTGAATTAAACTTTAGGCCTTTCACTGTCTTAGCCCCTCTATCTGAATTTCTGGAAATGTGCATATACCAGCACATCTTACAATATCTTATTCAATAAAATCTATTCACCTCAACCCAACATGTTTTTCTCCCATACCATAGCACATCAACTGCCCTGGTCACCTTCTTATATAACATCATCAAAGTTTGACGTAATATCTTATCTCTTCCCTGTTTTTAGATCTCTTCAAAACCGTTGATACAGTCTCTCACTCCAAATTACACACTAATATGTCTGCATTTAGTCTAATACAACACTCAGCTGGTTTGCTAAGTACCTTTCTCACCAACAACAATCTGTAAAATTGGTCTCTAAAGACCCTCTCTTTTCTCCCAGTTAATACCTGTGTGCCCCAAGCCTCTGTGCTTGGACCTCTTCTCTTTAACATCTTTATTAACAACACACATGCATCATTCAAAAGGGCTTCATTCATCCAATATGCCAATGACTCCACTCTAATCTGCTCATCAAACACTATTCTCAATTTACACACCATTACTCAAAATGCCTTCAACTCCATTAAACACCAGCTCTGTGAAAACTAACACTTATAAATCTTGGTAAAACCAATCTATTTTTATTTCTGCCCAGATCACTACAACTTCTCAAAAACAACTTCAAAATAACTTTTCTCAAACACACTGATGTAGATATCATAGCTTATGCCAAGTTACTAGACATAACAATTAATGATCAAGTGAAATTTGATCTTCCTATACAAAATTGTATAAAAAAACATAAAAAACTCAGTATGCTCTACATATCCAAAAAATTCCTTGCCAACTGCTTTAGTCACACTTAGAAACACATACCGTATACGTTCTCTACTGTGTACACCACAATTATTACCAATATTCATATCTCCCTCATCACCAAGCTAGAACTATGTTATCACGAGAGATAGATTTACAACCAATCTGTCATATAAAAGTTATCACCACTCTGCTATGAAAACATTAAACTGACTTGAGTTGTCCAATTACCAAAAGTGCTCTCAACTTCTAATTATCCATAAAATGGCATATAATCCATTCCGCTGTCTGTCCATCAGTAATATTCTTAGGCAGTACCTTCCTAACCATACACAGCCAAGCGAACTGAACACCAAGACAGCAAGAGTATAGAAAAAACTTTATTGATGAGCCCTTTAGACTATAAAATGTAAGACTTCATCAGAACAACATTAAAATGGGAAAAATCCAGTGTAATACATTCTTAAAAATCACATGGTCTGAATTACCCAATTGTAAGTTGAAACCCGAAGGTGACACAATTCCAAAAACAAAAAAAACTTTTTTTAAAAGTCGTACTGCATGAGTATTCCAGCAGATGCATATTATAAATATGTATACAGAAAACCTATAGGTGTAGGTGCAGAAGTTTTATGGAAGAAATAAAGCACTATGAGCAAAATTCATATCACTAATAGCACTCTGAAGACGTCTTGAGCGAAACCGGCCACCAGTCTGTGCTTTTTGTTGGGCATTTTGTCTAATAAATCTTTTTTCACTTCGACCTGATGGTTTGTGGACTATATACATATATATATATATATATATATATATATATATATATGTGTGTGTGTGTGTGTGTGTGTGTGTGTGTGTGTGTGTGTGTGTGTGTGTGTGTATATATATATATATATATATATATATCTTTATCTATATATATATATATATATATATATATATATATATATATATATATATATATATATATATTTATATACATATATATTTATAGGCATACAACTGTAAACCAAAAAAAAAACAATAATAATAATGTATTTACTCCCTAACAAAAGCTTTGCTACTCACATTTTTAGAATACTAGGAATGGAAATATTATCATTAAATGAGTGAACCAGCATCTTATTTCAATTGTCAATAAAGCTCTCTATATTTTACACTGGTGTCCAATTGTTCACCCCTAATATCCATAATGATCTTGTCTAAAACAAAAAAACTAAAGACTACTAGCTGCTATGGTGCAAACCTGCATGTGTCTATGTAGAGCATTAATGTAAATCCTGCATTCAATGTCATATGTATGTTCATATATGTGCTTCTTCAGAGAGTGTTCGGCTTTGCCTACATAAAACTGGGGCAGGCTTGGCAACAAGCCAAGTAAATCAAGTATCCAGTTCTCTAGCTTCCAGTTTACTATGTTATATATTGTACATGAATTTGTACTGATGAGACGCTCCACAACTAAAAGCACCCATATTCCTATGGACATGGGGAACTTCACCTCAGGATTTTTTCTCCAAAACTTTGACGTTATAATTTCTTTTTCTCTTGAATCGTGGTTTATCTCATATAAATCTTGAGCATAAAGGCATCACTAAAAGAGTTAGAATTAACTACATTGTTGGGTCTGTAGCTTGTACCTGTTATCCTGCACCATTTCTTCTGCTTTGCTCATTTGTCTTAATGCTGTTGATGCTGCAAAAAATGTTCATTCCAATTTCTGCACATTACTCCTTGCCTTGTTCCTACTAATGTAATTTCCACAAAAAGCAAATGCCTCTCTTGAAGCATAAACTTTTGCCACAAGAAATTAAATCTCAAAATTTTCTTGGGTACGTTAGGGTATTTAGAGAGGAGTGTTTGGTTCTGTTTACTAAATAGAATTGTTTGATGTTTAGTGGTGCTTTTGATGATCAGTGTCAAAATCAGTTTAAAGTATTTATATAAAAAAGTGTGGTCTAGTTTTTGTGTTTCCAGTTGGTACTATATTCACAACTTATAGTACAGTTGGTTTGGACTTTGGTTTCCGTTTCCTGGTGGCTGCATTTTTGGCAGCCATCATGATTGGACTCAATGGGGCCTTGCTGTGTCTGGGTAATTCTGATTTTGTATCATAGCTCAAAACATAATTTCCTTAGTCCAACCAGTTTCCTCACTCAGTGTATCTGATGGAGTGGTCTGCATGGAGTTTTTGGAGTCTGCCAGCTCATTACATTCCCGTAAGGTGTGTTCACAGTTGCCTCTTTCTTCCACATCACACCTCTGGCATTAGCTGTCTACCTGGGGAGGGATTCTTTGGTGTCTGCTTGTCCTATGGAAATGTATTTGTGGGCACTTCCAGGCAGGGATCTTGAGTCTTCTGGATGTGGTTGCTTGTTTGGGAGATGTACGTATATCCTCCCATGGATTCTTTGTGGGTTGCTTGTCTGGTCTCTGTTCCCGGTTCTTTCTAACCTTCTCTGATTCTTATGGTTGTCATATGGTATTTTGTGCGCTGTGCTTATTGTTCCTTTTTTGATGGCAGCTTTGGTTTTAGATTCTGCTGGAAGCTCTACCAGTGCTGATCTTTTGCTTGGGATCCCCCTGTTTCTTTCTCTTTGCCTGTACTCTGGTGTTGATCTTCGATGGGGAGGGCAATCTCTATCCTGCGGCGCAGGTTTTTGGCCTCTTCCTGTTCTGTTTCATTTCCATCTCTGGTTGTTTTCTCCCAGTCTCCTGGTGCTTTGACCAGTTTTCTATGGTGGATTCCCGCCCCTTTTTGCCTGTGGTCTGTATCCCTGGTTATGGTCATCTCTGTCGACAAAATCTTCTTTCTCCTTTCCCTTGTTGGCTTGGTTCTTTGGCTATTTTATGATCCACCTGTCTCCCTCTTAGATGGGGGCAATAGATTTTGATCGTGGAAATGAGGGTAAGAACTTGGCTTGGTTTGTAAGGGCCCTAGGGCCATTAGCCTAGTAAGTTCCTATAATCCTATGATCCTGCAGTTCCAATTTGCTGTGCATTTGTGCCTGCCTGCTTCTGTGTCACTGACTGAAAGCATCCTAGAAGGAAATCTTAAAGTAGCAAAACTGAGTATTTGTTGCTGATGCAGAGGAAATCAAGACAACTTTTCTTCTTTTAAATTTATGTTGTGACCGGGGTCCCATGATAGAATCAGGTCCTAGGCAGCTCCCTAAGTCTCCTAGAGCTGTATCTGGCCCTGAACTTAAAAACAATGTTCTTTTGGTACAGTTCATGGTTTTCTTGTTTTGTTGACTCTTTACCATGTTTATTTCTTGGCTGTGAATCATCTGAACAGCATGATGCCTATAGATTTCATTGTTAATATTTTAACAATTAATACATTTTTAATTTAACTTGGTTTTTTCTAATGGCTTTCCACTTTTCTTTTTTTGGTTTATCCGTTTTCCATCTTATAACATTATTTATTTAACCTCTATCATGTATACCTTATTCTTGGGGGTTTTCATAGATAGTCTTACTTACCTAAGGAAGTTTATTACAACCTATTACTGAGATATGTCAGTCTCAATCCTCACAATGTATAGGACATTGTCTAGGTAAGATGCACATAGTTACTGTGGGGTTTCAAGACTTTACCCATTAATCTTTGGAAGGGCAATGGGGTACAATGTTATCCAAAAGACAAAATATTATAAAGGAATAATCTTTCTTACGTTGAGAGTGCTGGGCTTTCTTTACCAAGAACTGGGAGATTAATTTGCCAGTAACCTTTCATCATATCTAATTGGTTAAGCATTAACTCATCAACTCTAAGCACTGGGTAATGGTCAAATGCTGAAATGCTGTTTAACTTCTGAAAATCATCACTGACCCTGAGTGTTTCATCAGGTTTTTGTGAGTAACTATGAAATTGTTTCACACATTCTGACTCCTCAATTATCACAAGCTAAAATATTTTTCTTATCCCCTCCTCTACTACTACCTTTCCTTGTAACTGGTATCCAATACAGTCATATGTTATGTTTCTGTCCTTGACTTCTCTCAGTATGGTGTTGGACCAAATTTATTCTGCTAAGGAGGTTAGATCCATAAACATTTCATTGCAATATGGCAGAAATTCTTTCATTTATTGTTCCAGTGATTTGGACACTGCACCATCTATCTGAACTCGTGGCACATAGGCCATTTTTCTTTCTTTATGAGATTTACTAAACCCTGCTGTTAATCGAACTATCACTTTTTGTACTTCCTTCTGTGATTTCAGAATGTTGACATGGTACATCTGTCCTGATCTTCTCTTACTTCTCTCTCTAATTTTGTATGTTATCTCATTTATTTACTCATTTATTTCAACTACACCTTGTCAGTTATACAAAAAAGAAACATATAATCTCCAAGTTAAAGTTCCCCAGTCCTTGAATTTCTCTTATATGCCCCCTATTGGATAGCATGAGCTGTTTGCCTGTGTTATCATGCTCCAGACATGACTACTTTCAGCCTGGCTTTCTAGCTACTATAGTGTTCTACACTAACAGTTAACGTGGCTTTTCTCTTCTCACTTCTTCCCACGTTTGACTGGCAATATCTACTAGTCCTTAAGATTGCCTGCCATACAATAAAAAAATGACCGAACCAAGCCAAGGTTTATGGCACTTTTCTAATGGCATATAGGAGGTACAGTATGAACTAGGACTATTTTTTTCTTTGTTATCTTTCTCGTGAAAATTTCATAACATAGACTTTAGTGCTTGGTTAAAATACTCTACCAATACATCCACCTGGAACCAGAACTTTAGTGCCTTTTGTCACTTGACCTTCACTTGGCAAAGTTGATAAGGAATTCCGGATGTAAAGGATTCCCCTAATCAATATTTTCTTCTGTGTCCTTCCCCTGAAAAATAATAAGATTAGCATTTGCTTTGTGTAATGGGACAACCTTGTGATGTTTCAGTTGCATAGTCCAAAATAACTAAAACATATTAAAATCCATAGCTGGATTTTACCAGTGGCCTATTGGTGCCTATTGCAATATGTTTGGATGGCACCTGAGCACTATTAAGTGCTTACCAAGAATGGCAAGAACATTTTCGTGGGTCTATTTAAATGTTTATATTTCCAGCTATCATAAGGTCCCTGTAATTATATGCCTAATACTGGAATAATGTTCCTGTATTCTTATGCAACAGTACTACAGGCAAAGGAATCAAAGGATTTTTAAAGCCTGGATGAACATCTATTTTTTTGCCTCTTGAGAAATTTAGCACAGAAGTTTTCGGTCTCATTCTTTATTCTGTGCCAGAAAAACCTTGCTAGGATATATGCTTTAATTCTTTCCATTCCTAGATAACACTGGGCTATGTGCTAGTATCATCATTAGATTTGTAAAAAGCTTGGATAACAGTACTTAGCATAGAATTTTCTCTCTCTGCTTACTCTGTTAAAGAATTAATTTTGTAGCATAGCAGCTTCTGTGGCCTCTTCCTCTGAAGCTCTAAACATATTTTCTCTTGCTCTGCCCAAAACACTACCTTCACACAGAGCCTTTTAAAATGTAATATACATGTCAGCTAATTCTGGGGTTTCTGAACAGAACAACACTGCCTCCTCCCCTACTAATACAGGCAGAGTTCTCCAACTATTCTCCTAGAAAATTTAACTTATACTAATATTCTTTTTTATGAATCTGATATATATATATATATATATATATATATATATATATATATATATATATATATATATATATATATATATATATATATATATATATATATATATATATATATATGTGTGTGTGTGTGTGTGTGTGTATTATCTATATGGATCTACTTCACTAGACTGAAGTTACACTTAATTGAAACTTATTTACCAAGATGACATCACCGAACTTTGAATAAATCGACGCTTCACATTATCACATTTTTTATATGGTATGGAAGCACTTGGCCATCATGGGGAAATTTGTCCTTTTCCCCACTGTAGTGCAATCCCAGAGTTGATATATTTAGTTTAGGCCATTTAGTCTTTTATCAGTTATGAGGTCAGTATGTTCCCTATTCCCTCAGATACGTTTGCAAGAAACACACTGACCCAGGTCTATCCCAGGCAATACTCTAGCAGACACTTTCTTTATTCCTGATACTGTCGCTCCCAGTATAGCTTATAAATTGTGTACCAGCATTAAGGTTGTATCACCATTTAATAATGTTGATTCTAAGATATCTTGATTGAGCATTTCAGGCTGGATTCTGTAACATTTGCATAATCTGGCACATTTCACTAATATCTGTGCAAAAGTTTTGTATAAGCCTATAATATACAAATAAGGCATAGTGAACTTAGAATATCTTGGCATAACACAGAATAGCCCAGCAGGATCAGAGCACTGTCTAACATTCACAGCCACTCTGTAATTCATGTGTACATTAACAAAGCTATGGAAATTATACAAGCCAATGCAAGATGCAGGACATTTGAAAATAATACACATATACAGCTATCCCTTCAGTAAGTCCAGAAACAGCTGTGGATGTCTCTGTAAGTCTTGTTCTAATAAAATACATTCACCGGAAAATATGGAATCCAAAAGAATTTGTAACATTTCTGATAAAAAGAAATTAATAGGGGTGAAGGGCATTCACAGTCACTTCATTAGGGCTAACAGTAGCTAACAATGGGTGTCGGACATGTGGGGAGCACAAGTAATGTGCACAACTAATAAAATAAGGAGATAGAAAGGCAGTTGTGGGGTACAGGTGAAGAAGAGGGACACACAAGAGATATGTTGGAATAGGGAAATCTGAGGGACAGTAAGAGGGGCATGGGGATTTTTTGTATGTTTGTTTTTTGGAGAGAATAGGACACATTAATTTTTATTTTTTGAGAATAGAAGGAAAGTAAAATATAGGGAAGGGCAAACAACAGGTATTCACTTATAACAAATACCAAAAGACATGACAAACAAAGGTCAGAAATAAACATAAAGGAAAGGTAAGGTACACAGACAGTACACTCTACAACATGGGCAATGAAATATTGACAAACAGAGAAGGGATGCATATCAACCAGGGTAACATACATCAATACATAAGTACGTATGCACTATGACATTCTGACATGTTGCAATCTGTGTGACTGTCATACCTGAATGTGTATGTCTGATGGCAGGTGCGTGTTGTAGGGGAAGATATAGGGATCACAGTGCACATTGGGTACTGAATCAAATATTCAGGTTGAGTGTCAGCAGTGCAAGTGTAAGCCAAGGAACAGCATGGATTTGCAAATGCAGCCCATGAAATGTCAGAGAAGACTAGCAGAAGACAGAATAGAACAACTAATCATGCATGTGAAAGGCAAATAACCAAGCACAGTATCAAACAGCAATGCAGCAAAGCAGTAAATTGGCTGCTTCTCACAAAGTAGTTGTAGTTAACTCAGACAGACATATAACAGAAAGCATATGTCACAAACACAGGTAACTCACAGGTATAAACATATATGTATGACCTTTATTGGCTAACAGGATCCTCTTGGAAATCAGTATCAATACACATACACACACGAGTGCCATGGAAGAACATACATTATGAAATCTGTGACTAGTGCTATATAAGGTCTGCATGATTATGCACATGAAGTATGGCAAATTACTCTTGGTAATACATAACACACAAGTATAACAACAACAAGAATATAATGCAAGCAATAACCTGAATCTTGTGTGCATATGTCCTGCATGTGTATAATGGTGAAAGGGGTGGCTTTTAGACAATACAACTACATAATAATAGATAATAGTGCAAAGGGAGTTAACATATGTCATGCATATGCGCAAAACCTACAAAGGGGAAAGGGAGGTGGACAACAGGGGCCTACATCAAGGAGAACATACCAGAAAAGCTATGTAGGCAAATGACAAAACAGGACATCACTATGTAATGGGACACATTGCAAATGCTTGTCTTTACCACGTAGGTTAGTGCTGAAGTCAACCCAAGCTACATTGAAGTATAAGATACATGTATACCACATGGGCAGACTGCATTGTTGATGGCAGTAAACATGGCAGTGTACAAATCTCGCACACACACACACACACACACACACACACACACACACACACACACACACACACACACACACACAGTAATGTACAATCATCTGACAGCAAGAGGCATAAGTACATAAGCTAAGAATCAGTATCATATACACATATCTACTGCCATGCCAATCTACAGAAAAATGTGGAATAAACACCTGTGGTAATGTACATATCACTGACCAAGGGCATGACTGAGCAAAGTGCAGTCCTGTGAACAACTTTACAGCACATTAACTTGAAGTTCCCCCTTTCTGCCATCTTTATAGGCTTTCCTTCAGTACACCTCAATGTTGATCTTTACTGACTCATCCTGATAGGAGTCGCTCTTTCCCTTCTAATTCCCCACCTATCCTCTCTCTAGATCCTGTATTCTTCTGTGCCTCATCCTTTCTTCTCTTTCTTTCTGAGCTTCTCTACTACATCCTACTCTAAGTTTTCTTCTGTCTTAGTCATACCTATCTACATACATCTCAACCTCTTAGTGCAAGAAATCTGGACAAAGCCTAATAAAATGGGGGGACAATGGCCCAAAAACAGGGACAGATTTTTAATATTGCTCTTATAAACTTAGAAAGTTGCTAGAGTAATGGGGTTTGTCTTGACATGCATGTTCTGAAGGATTTGAAGTCTGAAACTCAAATGTATTTCATTTTTCAGTGACTTCAGTCCTCAGATCATCTCAGTGATTTGCCAGAAAACCACACCTTTTATGAGGAACAGACCAAACATATAAGGCAAAAGTCTGGATATTCTGTGAAAATCTGGACAGTTGAGAGGTATGCTATCTAAACAAAGAAAAATATCGGATTCCCACAATTCTTCTCTTGTATAGTCAACTGCTCTTTCTATTCTTGAATATCTCTATTTATATCTTGTAATCCTTCTATGTACCACTACTGTATGAGCTTATATATTGTAGTATAATTTGTTATTTCTACCAGTCTTTATTTTGTCCAGACCATTTTCCCTGGGACCTCTGCTTAAAAAGGACATGTGCCCAGTCAGAATTTCCCAGTCAACAGACATTAAATAAATCAATAAATAAAAGTCAGTGACTGTTCTGTTGATTAGAATATGTGTAGATACTTGTACATAAATCAGTGCATATTTAAATTGAGATATTTCAAGAATTAAATCAGTGCATATGTACACCAGCTGCTGGAATATGGTCATGTATATGAATAAGCAATGCACATGGAAATGTAAGGCATACTTGAATGTTACTATATAAAGCAACAAGCCCATGGTGTATACATGAAAGTTACAGTGCTGGTTTATGCAATATGTAAAAGGGGGCTTCCCATATATTTCAGACATATTTAGATGATGTAACAAGGCACCATTATTGCCAAAACATGCCATACACAAAGCCAGTATGCCAGTCTGCCAGTGTGTTAGCAAGACACAGCATCATACAAAGCACAGGGATAAGAATATCCCTGCTGTTGAACAGAAGTGACATGCAATACACAAAACATACTCTATCTCATTGTGTTATTTGGGAAAAATAGGAAAAATATTGTTTGCGAGTTGCTGCTAATAACACACATGTAGACAATAGAACCCTTCCATCAGTTGCAGCATGACAGCTGCAAAATTCATAACTGTGACATACAGGGCCACAGTCTATTGGGCATAACAACAATATGCTGCACTGCATAAATAGAAGTACACACATACATGATCACATAAGGAATACCACACCTGTCCACATGGAATGATGCATGAATCAAGTGCAGCAATGCATGGATATCAGCATAATTACTGCATATCTAATGTGATAATGTGTGTCATGCACTAGGTGCAGCATAATACAAAATATCACATGACACGCACATTGTATGCTTGGACATATATCACATAAGCGTGGCAGTAATATGTTATGTATGCACAAGTGTGCCAATACAGTCCAAATGCTTATATGGCAAACACCACGGTGGCAACATTACACATGTGGATCACACAGATGATACTTATGGTCCTGAGGGCCTGCACTGATGGAGCTGAACATCACAAATAATCTCTCAGGCTATTTCACTGAATGAGTCTCATATAGCCTGCACCATATCCTGGAAGAAATTCAGCATCAGGTCCTTCATCTGTGTTCAAAAGTCATCAGTCATCACCTCCCAGATCTAGTCCCAAAAGTCAACTGCTGGAGGTGGTGGTCAGCATCTCCTCTGGAGTGTAACAAGGATGACTGCACATGCAGATCCAGGTCCTTCCTCCTCCTCCTCCTCATTATCATCATCTCCATAATTGATCATCACAATCAACTGAATCCAAGGATTCAGGAGGTGGCATTTTCTTTTTACCTGACTTACGGGTAGCTTCAAAGGTAATATGGCACCTGCTGGCATTTCTGTGGTGGCATGTATTCCTCTCCTTATAGACTTATGGTATTATTACTCCTTAGAAATGTATTTGTACAAACTTAAAATTTATGTTTTTAGGGAAATTTGTCAGCAAAACAAAAATGTATGTGACTTACTTGAGAGCTGTAGGATTGACCTGTATGCATAGATGTGGTTATATCTGCATCATTAAAACAGCAGGGATTCCACATATGCACTTGTACAGATAATTGGAAAGAGCTCCAGTGAACAGTACGTATGGACGTAGCAATGAAATATCTGTATGTACTGCTGGTGACTCTGTACATTGTGTGGTATACTTATGGAAACCGAAGTGTTCCGAGAATACCCATATGTCACTAGGTAGCATGTAGTTGCAGTTATATTATGGATATTCATAGATGTTTAGTAATAATTTCCCACTTCTGGACCCAACCCAGTTCTGATTCGTTAAAGGTCGGTCATGCCTGATAAACATGGTTGACTTCTTTGAGAAAGTCACCGAGGCCCTGGATGATTGAAAGAGTGCATACCGCCTATCTTGACCTAGTATGTAAGAAGACCAGTGGTGAAAAGATTAACACCAGAGGCACTGTTCCATGTCTTAATTGTCGATTCTGTGAATATATTAATATGGAAACCTCCTTTGTACATCCCATTACTGGAAACATTTTTCTTTAATACTTTTGCTACATGCATTACTGAGAACATAGTATATATTGCTAACTGTGTACAATGTGATGGTTTCTATACTGGTAAAACTAATCAGAAGTCAAAAGAAAGAATAGGATCTCATCTATCAGAAAAAGAAGTAATATAGAAATCAATGCATTAAGTAAACGTGTTATGATGTGTGGGGATGATCATAATTTTAACTTTAGAGTAATACAGGAAATAAATAATGAGACTAGGGGAGGCGATCTTGTCACAAAAACAGAAGTTGCAGAATATAATTGGATAAATTATTTTAGGGCAGACAAATTTCCAGGATTAAATACAAGAAATAGTATCAAATCTATACTAAAACCAAAGAGAGAATGTCTTTAATGTTTTACCTTCTATGTGTTTTTATGTGTATTTTTATGTTTACATTGTTTTATGGTCTTGTATTTTAAAGGGCTGTAACTTATTAACTTACTATATTGTAAGAGATGCAGAACGTCAGAAATATCACTTTCTCCCAACACAACAACACACCAACACTCCGTAGACTGCCTCCACTTAAAGATGTAACAAATACCACTGCTCGTGGCTCGAAATAAATATCGAGCCATGAGCAGTGGTATTTGTTACATCTTTAAGTGGAGGCAGTCTACAGAGTGTTGGTGTGTTGTTGTGTTGGGAAAAAGTGATATTTCTGACGTTCTGCATCACTTTTGCAGTTTTTCTTTTTTGGACTGAACATCGCTTTGTAATTCAGATATTGTAAGATATTGTATTTCCCTATATTAACATTATTTAATTGGTCATGTGGCTAATTTAGTGCTGGTTGTTAATATAAATGTTGAATGAAGTGAATATTTGTTATAGTATTGATAAAGTGGTGTGACTTGAAAGCTCTGCATTTTACATTCTGTACTTCTCGGTAAATTTATGGACACTTGAGTTCCTGCTTTTTTTTCTTTTGTTGACTACAATTACTGTTTGGAACTCTGTTTGGTACCTGTGGGATTTTTTCTGAGTTGAACAGACATAAGACAGCAACAAGCAATCTAGAAATATATGCATTGTATACACATGGGCAGCCTGTGCAAATAAACTCACTTGACTAACCTCACTGTGCTATGTGAATAATGGAAATAATACAGTATGTGAGTCTCTGTCATCCCACTTAATTATATACAGGAACAGCACAAGCAGAACAGTCATGCCCCAACTGCAACAGTCAAAAGAAACCAAGCATGTCCAAAGGCTGGAAATCCAAAAACCAAAAACTAAGAACAAAAAACATATCTACCTTATAAGAGTGGAAAAGCCAACTCCAGATAGAAAACCACTGCACAAATGATCCAGGAACACCACAAGCAATTTTATTGAATTAAGCCTTTAATTCGCAAGTGGCTTTTCATCCATAAAAGAACACACACTTCTTCAGAATAAAAAAAAAACAGTCACCAAAGCACACTTATGTAACAGTCTGTTAATAGGATAATTAATCTAATAAAACAATTAAGAAAGAATTTTACATAAAAAGCCTGTCAGAATAAAATCAAGTAGAGTTAAATGAAATGAATTATCTAGATACTACAATTATGAAAACAATTCTATAGGGTTTTCATCTAACATTTTTAAGGAAAACCACATTTTCTAATAGCTATCTGCATCACAACAGTGCCCACCCTTTTATACAGAAGAAAAGTCTAGTTAAAGGCCAGTTTGTTTCACCGGCACGTATGGTCTCGGATAGGAAATTATTTGATATGGAGAAGGCCAAATTAGAACATATGTTTATTGAAAGAGAATTCATCATATTGCACGCAATTTTATTGATTATGACATTTCACCACAATCAGTTCAGCAAACAATAACTGTGTACACTTGTAGGTCTTTGTCCACATGGTTAGGTATAATTCTTCTTTGCATTCACAGATATAAGTTAACTTCCATTAATACATGCAACCATAGAAAATATTGTTATGTTAGGCAGATAGGATTCTGATTTGTAGTGTGAAACAGGTGACAATTCTAGGTTTGAATCAAGCTTTCTCCCATTTGTTTACAATAATCCTTGTGTACAAAATAGTGAGAGTGAACTATCAGTGACTGAGTATGCAAAATGTGATACACTGTATTGCATGTAACTGTTTGCTAACATGTAATAATAACTATTTTTTCACTGTTAGCTTCTGTTGCTGTAATCATCATCATCTTCTTTTGGCTGTTCCCATTAGGAGTCGCCACAGCAGATCACCTGTTTTCATTTCTTCCTGTCCTCTGCATCTTGCTCTGTCACACCAACCACCTGCATGTCCTCTCTCACCACATCCGTAAACCTTATCTTAGGCCTTCCTCATTTCCTGTTACCTGGTAGCTTCATCCTTAGCATCTTTTTCCCAATATACTCAGCATGCCTCCTCAGCACATGTCCAAACCAATGTAATCATGCCTCTCTGGCTTTGTCTCCAAACCTTCCAACCTGGGCTGACCCTCTAATATACTTATTCCTAATCCTGTCCACCCTCATCACACCCAGTGCAAATCTTAACATCTTTAATTCTGCCACATCCAGCTCAAACTCCTGCCTTTTTGTCAATGCCACTGTCTCCAGCTCATATAACATAGCTGGTCTCACTACCCTCTTGTGTTCTGTTGCTGTAATATATCATATTTTTTTTGTTTGCATCTGCTGAAGATTGGGTCAAGAATCAAAACATATGCAAGAGCATATACAAAGGTTAATCAGCCATGGAGCAATTATGGTACGTGTTATTACTTTAAACCTTTAGAGCTCTAGAAATAGTATTCACATATTTTTGCTTGTTTCAAATGCAGAAAAGTGTTTTTGCAAACTGTGAATATTATCAATCTGAACTGTAACAGATGTGGGTTATTGCTTTGAGAAATGTGATTGCATGCAGTCACAACTGAGTAGATTAGTTGTTCAAATCCTACCAAAGATATTACAAACATCACTGGCTAGATTAAATATTATTACACAGGCATGACTGACTTTCATAATATGTGTTATGAATGGTGGTGCTTTTGTTCCAGTCTGTTAGTCATATATGTTATAGACGTCACCATGCCCTAGTGCATAACATATTATTGAAAGATATGATGAATAATATTTCAATGTTTCAATCTTTCTGTATGCATGAATACAATTGAGTACATATATATGTCCACATAGGTGTTTGAGTCTAATTTGATTCACTGAAAACTCATTTCACTGAATTTCAAAATGCTCACACCAAATCGCTGAAAGCTCAAATCACTGAAAACACATTTCACTGAACCACATTTCAGTGAATGTAAGTATTGTTGGGCAAATACCTACTTTTGGTTTTATATTGTTAGCTTTCAGTGAAATGAGATTCAGAAATATAAAAACTAAGCAGGTGGGGGTCTACTCCCCCCACACAACCCCAACTATATATACTAACTCAAGGATTGCACTACAGTGGGGGAAAGGGCATATACGTTTTATTTGCTCAACAGTACTTACATTCAGTGAAATGTGATTCAGTGAAATGAGTTTTCAGTGATTTCAGCTTTCAGCAATTTTTTTGAGGGTGAATTGAAATTCAGTGAAATGAGTTTGCAGTAAATGAAAGTAGGCCCATATATATATATATATATATATATATATATATATATATATATATATATATATATATATATATATATGTAGGTGTAGGACTAATGGTCACCTATATGTTTCAACGAAACTGAAACGGGTGAGCGCACTTTTGCGAAAGTGCTTTTTCACCGAAAATGCTGTGTACTGACAAATCCAATCCATTTTGTGTATCCATAATGGAAATGGTTGGAGATGATCTTAAACACAACTTATCAAAATAAAAACAAATGCTGTGCCAACAACAAATTAAACTCAAAGAACACAAAAAAAAATAGGTCTGGTGTGCAAAAGCTTGAACAAAACCACTTCAGCTGAGTAACTTGAGTGCTTTTGTTTCTTTAATAACAAAGGCTTCCTCAGAAATATTGAACAATTAAATTACACAAATTTAAATACTCTAAATTAACCAATCACATAAAAACTAGTCCATGACATCATTTCCTTATCGGATCCACTTGAAAGTACATTTAATATTAAGGGCTCCATTTGATCCCGGAAATACATCTGCCTGAAGCAGAATTTGCCAAAGTAAGTAAGTGGGAGGTTGGTGCAATGGTTAATGTGTTTGCCTTATAGACACAAAGTGCAGGGTTTGATTCTCACATGGGGTAATTGGCTAGGCTTAAAATGGCTCACAAGGGCAGTTAATCTAGTACTAATCTATGAGCCTATGAGCCTATATTCCAAAAAGGTGTTGACATCACCTATAAAATTATGAACTTGATCTAAAATCACAAATTTAAACTCACAAAGCCCTTTACATACCATGCTGTGCTTCACTATGGCATTTTTCATATCCTTATTTTTAATTACAATAGTGTGCTCTCTAATTTGATCACTTAATTTTTATGTTTTTCCTATGTAAAAACAAGTACATGCACTACAAAATCCTAAGTACACAGCATTCTTCCATCTACAATTATAAAACCGATACATATTAATCTTAAAAGAACATGCGGTCAAGCAAATCTCTTTACTATTAAAAATATATTGACATGCATTACATCTACCACATGTATGCATGCCTGTAAAAGATTGCATATAAACTGGTGTAATATTCCCTAGCTCAAAAATTATTTGAATGTTCTCTTTTTTTTTATAACACAAATAGTGTTGATTCTCTAATTCTTTAACTAACTCAGCATTCCCAACTAAAATATGCCAGTTACTGATGATCGCCTCTCTTACAGTTTGCATTTCTGTGCTGACTGGTAAAGGAAATCTTAGTTCTTGTTTCGTGTCCAATATTAACTTGAAGCTTGAAATATGAAAATATGAATAATAAGTGGCAAACAAAGTTTCATTTCTCCACTGCATGACATCCTAGACTAATAATCTTAGTGTGCTTTTGTTAAAAACTCCTTGCCCTTCCTAATACTGTCTATTATTCGCTGGTATGTTACTCAGTTAAGGAAGTCAGACCCAATGAAGTTCTGAATATCATAAAGAGGTTTGAGTGTGAACTGGAAGTATACAATAAAGGTGTTATAGGCGAGTGAGTTAAAGGTATTATGGAGAGTGAGTTAAAGGTATTATGGACTATGCTGAAGTGGTTTTAGGGAATAATTTTATTTACTTTGATGTGGAGACATTGTGCTCCCATGTTTGCAAATGTAGTGATGTTGGCCTGGAGAAGACATGCATTTTTCCATCTGGTTATTACAAGTGCTGTACATTGTATTTAAACAAGCTTGATGACATTGTTATCATTTAGAATGGTCCAGAAGAGAGTATTGAGGGTTTTATGTATTTTATCAATGGGACAACAAACATTTTTAAAATGTACCCACCATTATGATAAATATATGGTTAATTACTTGAACACAAGTATTTCTCTAGTTAATGGGAATTTTTTCAAACAACATGTACTGTAAGCCCACCTTTAGTAACAGTTATTCACATTTTGGGAGATTCCATCCCTATAAGTTGAAAAAAGGGTATACTCAGAGTAGTTAAAGTCCTTGAGGTAGCAAACCATGATCAGGATTGTAAGGACCCTGTCTTAGAGACAAATTGGACTGTTGAGAACCCTCTTTTATGTGGTAAGGATGTAACTAAAAGGATTTTAAATACTAAATCTAGTAAAACAGACTATGTAGGTAAACCTCCTTCAGTTATTACTGACAAGAGGATACTGTGACAACAAATGTAAGTGAAGTTGAGTTTTATTCTTGGGTGAGTCTTTTTTAAGGCTCATAGTACAGGAGCTTTCTAAACTGAATAAGGCTTCTCATACTATTTCTGTTTTATCTGTGTTAAACTTGTTGATACACTCAACATGGTAGCAAAATTAAGCTTAGTAAAACCAAATTACATCTTGTATGTACTACATGTCGGATTTAATGATATAAGGTTTATACCACCAAAATATATGAAAGAATACTTGTTGGATACAACAGAGGCTTTGGAAACAAAGACAGTACAGTTATGCACAGTTCAATTCCTTCACCCTCTTTGAATGACTACCTGTGTACAAAAGCATGTTTAATAACTGGCTAAGGAAATTACCTTTGGTGTGCAATATTCACTTAATTACTGTGAAGAAAGCTATTGCGATCAGATACTTTTTTCATGGGATAACACTCATCTGAACGATTTTGGATCAGGTTTTATGACCAGCAAAATTACTTTACATCTGGAAAAAAAGTGTACAAGGCAATCTAGGGGACCTGTTAACCATTTCCTTTATAACACTGAAATCCTAGGAAATAAATTTGAAGAACTGTCTGTATTAATTATATATATCAGTACAAAATCATTGCTGTCTCTGAGTCCTGGAATTCTTTATGTTATTTGTTAAGGGACTATGTTAAATATGAATGCATACATGAAAATCTTAGGGGAGGTGTTATTGTAATCTGGGTACATACATCTATAACATCTTTCTCATTAAGTCAGAGCAGGTATATGAAACTGCAATTGTTGAAATTCTTAATGGTACTTTTACAAATTTTTATATAGTTATTAGATACTGCTTCCCATGTGGGGTGAGTAATTTCCTTTAGAAATATGTAAAGAAAATCGACAACTCTCTGGATAAAAAAGGGTGAAATATTACTTATAGGTTCATAGTTTCATAGATTAGTACTAGGCTAACTGTCCTTGTGAGCCATTTTAAGTCTAGCCTCTTAACCCATGTGAGAATCAAACCCTGCAACTTGTGTCTGTAAAGCAAATATCTTATCCCATTATTGGGGATTTTAAGTACCCCAGAGTTGATTGGAATATACTAAGTGGCATCTCATATTTTGACAAGAAATTTATTTTTCATGGGATGATTCAACTAGCTATGTTTAAAACTAGAGAAAATAGCACACTGGATTTTATTATCACTAATGTACCTGAAAAGGTAGCTTCTTCAAAGTTACTTTCTCTGCTGGGTACATCTGACCACTATTTTATAGTATAAATAAATCTATGTATTAAGACACAGCAACCCATTCCATATTGCAATTACTGAAATATGAATGTGATAAAGGTGTGTTACAGAATTTACTTAAGCAATTAATGAAGATTGATTGGTGAGCCAAGACACAGAGTTTAGACAGTTGCTATGGATATCAAATTACTGAAGACTATCTGCAGGCTTGCTTTTATTCCTTTGTGAGAAGAGAGAATAACAAGTCATCATTTCCTTATTGGTGAAATAAGTCCTTAATAAAACAATTTAAGAAAACTAGAGAAGTAATAAAACATTTAAGAAATTTCCAATTGACATCAATAGGAAAATACTTAAGAATAATAAGATTTTAATAAATAAAATGAAGGATGTCAGTGCTTGTTATGAAAGTAAGATGATCTGCAATTGCAAAAACAAGAAAGAATTGTATAAATATATAATTAACCCAGGCAAGAGAGATAGTTCACTGTTTACACTACTGACAACAAAGCTACTAGAGATGTTAGTAGGACAACTAATGAATTTAATCTTTTTGCACTAACATTGGCTTGACTACCATTGGTGATTGGCCATGCAATTTATTGACAGGTTCTTATCCAAATATATCTGAATCAGTCATTCCGGCGGCCTTTTCAAAGATGCAAAATTCATGGGCCTAGAACTGATTCCAGCCAATCTGTTACTTATTATGAAAAGCATACTTACACATAGATTAACATTAATATTTAATAAACTTTTGGAAAATGGTAATATCCTGAAATCATAGAGACACTCATGTGCATCTCCTATTTATAAGAAAATAAAGATAGACCAGCTGAAAAACCACACGCCAATTAGTTTAACTTCACAAGGGGTGAAATCATCCTGGATATGGTATTGATAAAAATGGGTGACTGTTGCAGCACCTCTATAGTTTAGTCCTTTCTGGTGAGATTTGACCACAAATCAGTCTCATTTGAAGTTAACATTACTCCAGACCCCGCCCCCAGCAGTAACCGAGCAGAGAAATTTCTGAAAAGCAGATTATAACCTCCTACTGGCTGGTATAAACAGCACCTCCCTACTCTGATGGAACTGACAACTATGCGGAACTCTACACTAAGGCTCTATACAAGCACCTGTATAGTTGCATAAATTTGGTAACACCAGATAGGACCCAAACAAGCTCCTCCAGGAAAAACAAACCTGTCTGGTGGACCTCTGCTATTAACAGGAACATTGTTTTTTCCAAAGTTTTTTCCATGGCATAATCTTGATAGAGGCTTGTTGTGTAGGCTGGAAGTTTTGTTTGTGTTTCTGGCAGCCATTTTTTGCTGATTGTCTTCATTATTGAGAGTAACAAGGCCTCCTAACCTTCTGTAGTACGAGTGATTGGGTAATAGCAGGGGTTGAGGAGTAATCTGATCTTCCCAACTCTTCCATTCTTACTACTATATAAACCCTGTGTCTTATAAAGGCTCTGCTTGTATTGTCAGGCTCTGGATTGCATTGCATAAGTGGAAATTCCTTAAGATTCCAAGAGCAGGCTAAGTTATTTCTTACACTTATTTCACTGAATTGCACTTCTGAAATGCTTATAATTGTGCTATACAGTTGATCTACTATATTTTTGCACTGTTATAAAGCTTTTTTTATTGTTTCACTGCATTTATGTAATGTTTTAAACTGTTTTAACATTACTTAACTGTAAACTGCTTTTTCATACTGAGAGTTGTATTTTCTGTTTGTGATTGCTCTATCCGAACCTTTATGTGCATTTTTGTCTGTTAAAAGCATTCTCTAGTCTGCTCCTTGATCTGTTTAAAACTTTCATTTAGTGGCTACAGCTAGGAACTGTAATTTCTTTCCACGCACCCTCCCTAGTGTTGTCTGTTTTTATACTTGGTGGCTTTGCAGTTGCCCGCCCATACTGTATATTTGATCTGTGACACTCCTCCCAGTCTAGTGTCATTAGTTCACTCAATCTAATAGAGAACATTTGTGAAGGCCATCCCACTCAGATTCTTAATGTTGAATTAACTTCTGTTCCAGTTTTCTCCATTTCCACTTTACTGGAAAAAAAAAATTCTAAGCTTGCTTCCCCCCTTTCCTGTGGCAGGTCAGATATGGGTTTGCTGTGTCCAGGACTGTCTGTCAGCTCCTAAGCCCCCCCCCCCCCTACTTAACTTGGGTTAAACTATTCCTGGCACCATAAAGTCTGTTTTTCAAAATTTCCCTTGCAACTAGCCAGCTTTTTAGTTTTAGCACTCATCTGTTTCGTTGATCTCAGCACTTGTTCAGAACTCATTGTAAGCACTAAATAAGTTACAAATTACTACAGCACTCAACTTTCTTCACTTGTCTAGAGGAAAACAGTTTTTAGTACTTAATAAATAAGCACCTATTCAGGCATGTCTAAAGGTCAGCTCTCGGTGTTTTCTCCTGTCTACCCGATGAATATGGGCATCTTGACAATGCAGCAATTGCCTCATGTACACAAACAACCCTCTCCTCCTACCACCCAACACTACGACCTGTGAGAGATGCACTTATATAGCTAAACTGGAAGCAAAGCTCTCTTTACCAAAGACAGGCCTAGACAGTCAAGAGGAGAAGGTAAACACATGCACCGCACCACACTCATCATATAGTCCCTCAAAACCTACACCACCAAAACACACACACAGAACCACAAAACACATACCTACATTCACGGAGGATCTCTGTACTAATCTGCCCAAACAACAGAGACCTCCAAAGCAGAAATGCAAGCAACCTCCACCTTCCAACACAACCCAAATGACACATAGTCCACATACTCAGTGTGCCACTCAACTACAGCCCATAAGGCATAATGTACCCAACACTCTAGTCATAGGTGACTCTATAGTCAGACACACTGATGTTCCACTCACCAGGCTAAACAAGGAAAAAGTTACTGTCAGCTGCCTGTCAGGTGCCAGGATCCGCCACATGATGCAAGCACTCAGCGCACTCCACAACAAGTACAAATATGACTCTGTCATTGTCCAAGTTGGTGTGAATGACCTGAGATGTACCTCCCTGGACTACATGAAAAGAGACATGGAGGAGCTCTTTGATCTTGTAGCCCAGGTTGGTATGACCCTAGCCCTGAGTAGCATCCTGCCATCACCCAGAATGACACCACAGTACAAGGACAAAATGATTGACTTTAACAATTGGCTAAGCTTCTGGTGTCATTCAAAGGGAATCCAGTATCTGTCTGCCTGGGATGACATGATCGACAGACCACGCTGCTTTGCCAGAGATGGCCTGCACCTGTCGACCTTGGTATTCCGGATACTGGTAAAGGCTCTTGCCACCCCTATAGTGCCTTTTATAGGCAAGGTTCAAATGACAAATTCACCACCGTAACAGGTACAAGCAAGCAAAATCTGAGGGTAATGCTACTTAATGCTAGAAGTCTAAACCTCAAAATGCACTCACTCAAGGCACTCCTTAAAATGGAGAACATTGACATCTGTGCAGTGACAGAGACCTGGTTCAAAGCTCCAGAGAGCACCCCTGCATTACCAGGCTATAATTCATACCACACCTTTCGGCCACCAAACCTGGAAAGAAACACTAAAGGTGGAGGCGTGTCCATATTCATTAAGGATATCCACACCTCCAAGCTAGTTGCTCAGCATAATGCATCCGAGATTATCCAAGTTCAACTAACTCTGGGCAAAACCGCAATCCAGATTGTAGCTTGCTACAGATCCCCCACCATGCCCCAGGATTCCCACTCATCTTTTCTTGATACACTGGAAAATATTAAGGTACAACCCAACACTCTAATAATGGGTGATTTCAACTACCCTACCATTAACTGGGAAAACTACTCATGTACCAACTCTTTTGCTCAACGTTTTCTGGAAATCATCAATTCCAACTCTTTGGATCAACTTATCCACTCCCCCACCAGAAGCAGCAATATCCTAGACTTGGTCATCACCAACATGGGTGACCGGTGTTCCACACCAGAGGTCAGCTCCTCGTTGGTCAGATCCGACCACAAGCTAATCACCCTAGACATCCACATCCCGCTCCCACCCCCCATTAGGAAAACAACTGTAAAAAATTTCTCCAAAGCCAACTTCACGCTTCTTAAGACAGAAGTGGCAAACTTCATGACACCCATGCAGATGGACAATAGAGGTACGACTGCTGAATCCTACAAAAACGCACTTTACAAGCACTTACATGAGTGCATGGATCATGCTATCCCTAACAGAACAAAGATGCTATCCTCCAACAAAAGGAAGCCAATCTGGTGGTCTTCTGCCATAAACAAACTCTACAACAGAAGAAAGAAACTGTTGCAAAAAAGAGTAAAATCCCATGATTGGAGGAACTCCCTGGTCAGCCTCAGTAAGAAGCTGAGATCCCTCATAAAATCCTCCAAAGCTAGTTATGAAAACAAAATTGCCACTGATTCTAAAGACAACCACAAAGCATTCTATAGCTATGTTAAAAATCTCAATGGCAACACTCAGATCTGCTCTGAGTTACAGCACGATGACTCTAAATATACAGAACCAACTGATATTGCCAACATCCTGGCAGATAGGTTCAGTGCTAACTTTACCCCCCTCTCACCCCCTAAAGGGCCCATCTTTATACCGGAAGAATGCAAAGATCCTGTAATTACGGCTGCACAGGTAAAAACTTCACTCTCCAAAGCCAAGAACACAGCATCCATGGGACCTGACAACATCCCAGGCTGCCTTCTACATGAACTACAGAATGAACTGGCACCCCACCTAAGTACCATGTTCAATCATAGCCTCACCTCAGGCTTTGTGCCCATTGAATGGCGCACCGCGACAGTTATCCCACTCCACAAAGGGGGGGCCACAACAGACCCCGGGAACTACCACCCCATTAGCCTGGTAAGCCTCGTCTGCAAGGCCATGGAATGTATCATCATGGAACTCATAAACAAAGACATTGGAGATCTTCAAACCCTGGACCTCACACAGTTTGGGTTTGTAAAAGGCAGATCATGTCTCCTAAACCTGATAGACTTCTTTGTAGTAGTCACCAAGGCCATGGATGAGGGTCATATGGTTCACACAGCCTATCTAGATCTCGCCAACGTGTTCAACACCATCCCCCACTCTGGAATTATAGATAAACTCACTAAACTAGGTATAAATCCCTATGTCACAAGATGAGTTGCCAACTGGCTTACTGAAAGAACCCACACTGTGAAAGTAGCAGACTCCAAATCAGACTTCAGACCAGTGACAAGTGGAGTACCACAGGGTTCAGTTCTGGGTCCTCTCCTGTTTGGTATCTACTTGTCTGAAGTACAGGCTAAAACAGAAGGTCTTTGGCTAACTAAATTTGCAGATGACTGCAAACTAGGCACCAGAATTGAAACTCCTAACGATATGGACATCCTACAAAAGGGCCTCACTGAGACAGATGCCTGGTGTCAAAGACATAGTCTCAAGCTCAATGCCAAAAAGTGCATTGTCATCCCCTTTGGTAAAAATTCTGTACCCATGAACTACTACATAGGCGGTAGTCTACTTAACACTGAAAGTGTGATAATAGACCTTGGGACATAGGTGGACAGTAGTCTCAAATTTGATAATCACATCGCCAAAGTGGTCAGGAAATCCTTCTATGTGGCACACCTCATCACAAAAGGTTTCTCATCCAGAAAAAAAGAGGTCATTGTTCCCCTCTATTCATCACTCATTAGACCCATTATAGAGTACAACACCCCTTTTGGTATGTACCTCACAAGACATCTACAACAACTGGAAAGGATGCAAAAATAACTCACAAAGTGGATTACAGGCCTCAAACAGATGCCTTATGCAGACCGTCTCAAAAAACTCCAGCTTTACTCCATCACATATCGCCTACTCAGAGGCGATCTCTGCCTAACATACAAAGCTATATCAAACTCAGAGCTGCTGGACATGCTCCACTTAAAGAAATCCAAATCCCTCTGAGCTACACACTCTAGGGACCTAAACCTTGTCACCACAATAAACAGAACATGTTGGAGGGATAGATTCCTGTCCCAGACACTTCCCATACTCTGGAACAGACTACCTATCTATGTCAAACAGAGCTCCTCATTAGCACTCTTCAAGAAAAATCTTGATGATTGGATGGGTAATAGCAAATTCACCCCGGGGATCACTTCTGTGGTTCTGCTTGACAGGGGCACAGGAAAATAATTTTCTTGGGTGGTGAAAGCCAGGGTACATTTTTGGCTTGTATAGGCCCTAGGGCCAATAGCCTAGTACCTACCTATGAACCTATGAACCTATGAACAGACTTTACAATAAGAGGCAGAAACTTCTGTCTAAAAGTATTAGGAGCAGGTCCCAAAATGGAAACAATCCCTCCTCAGCTTAAACAAATAAGACTCCTTGTGAAATCCTCCAAAGTGAACTACCAGTCCAAATTACCTTCCCCAACAAAAGACAACCATAAAGCCTTCTTTAGTTACATCCACAACCTTAAAGGAAAGGCCCAGACATGTGATGCACTTGTGGTTAATGGTACAACACACAGTGATATTGTCAACATAACAAACCTGCTGGCAGATAGGTTCAGTGAAAATTTCACCCCCCTGTCCCCACGGAGAGTTAACCAGGACACCCCAAACACCTGTTCCCCATTCTATAACTCAAACAAACAGGTCATAAATGCCCTCGCTAAGGCCAAGAACACTGCATTGATGGGACCAGATAACATCCCAGGCTGCAGTCTACATGGGCTCCAGCATGAACTAGCAACTCCATTGGGTACCCTATTCAATCATAGTCTAAGCACAGGCTTCACCCTGGTTGAATTGAAGACAGCTACTGTTATCCCATTACACAAAGGTGGTGCCTCCATGGATCTAGGGAACTATAGATCCATTAGCCTGACTAGCCTAATCTGCAAGGCCATGGAACGTATCATCATGGACCTCATAAACAAGAACAATGGCAGTCTCCAAGCAGTTGACCCTACCCAATTTGGATTTGTCAAAAGGAGATCTTGTCTGCTGAACCTGCTGAACCTTTTTGAAACAGTTACCAAGGGCCTGCACAAAAGAAAACTGTGCATACTCATTACCTGGACTTAGCCAAGGGATTTGACACCATTCCCCACTCAGGCATCATCGACAAACTTGTCCATCAAGGCATCAACCCTTGCCTCATTAGGTGGGTAGGAAACTGGCTTACTGATAGAATCCATAGCAGGGGATTCAGCCTCTAGCAGTAGACCCATAACCAGCAGTGTACCACAGAGACCAGTGCTGGGACCCCTGCTATTTGGAATCTACTTCTTTGAAATGCAAACAAAAACTAAAGATCTTTGGCTGACAAAGTTTGGAGATGACTGCAAATTGGGGGCTGTCTTAGATTCCCAAAATGATGTAAACATTCTACAAGAAGGTCTCACCCTAAAGACTGAGCAGTGTCAGAATCATGGCCTCACACTGAATGGTAAAAAATGCATCATTATCCACTTTGGAAAAAACAATGTTCCTGCTAGATACTACATCAGTGGAGCTCTAAACATGTTCTTAGTGTTGAGAGACTTGGGAACATAGGTTGATAGCAACCTAACATTTGACCATCATGTCACCACAGTGGTAAGAAAGGCATTCTATATGGCCCACCTAGTAAGGAAGGCCACTGCATCCAGAAAAAAAGAAGACATAACCTCCCTATACTCTTCCCTCATCAGGCCAATAACTGAGTATAACACCCCCTTTGGTGTGTATCTCTCCATGCACCTGCAGCAGGTGGAGAGGCCACAAAGATTCCTGACTAGAAAAATACAGGGCCTGAAACACCTACGCTATGTGGATAGGCTCAAATCCCTGTCTCTCTATTCTGTATCCTAAAGATTGTTCAGACGTGACCTCCACTTTACTTTTAAAGCTATCTCTGACCCTGCTTTATTAGAAATGCTGCATGTCCAGAAGTCAAACTGTACTTGTGCTACTTGTGCTAGAGACCTTAACCTGGTATGCGGCATCAGTAGAACTTGTTGTTGGGACAGACTTATTTCCCAGAGGTTGCCCCACCTTTGGAATAGGTTCCTTCTCTATGTTAAACAGAGCACCTCATTCACCATCTTTAAGCACAATCTGGATGATTGGGTGGGTAACCAGAAACTCACCTCTGGGGGTTATACCTATGTCCTTCTTGGACAGGGGCACCAGGTGCTGATTCTTAGTTTCTGCTTAAAACAGAAACCCTTGGGAACCAAGGTTAATTTGGCTAGGCTTGTTAGGGCCCTAGGGCCATTAGCCTAGTAACTTCCTATGATCCTGTAATCCTATTCGGCCTTATGACTAATTCCGAGGACATTATAGATTCACTAGATATTGATCTGCATGTTTTCACCAAATGAAAATCAATACTGAGTAACTTAGTTTTTTTATGATTATACAACAGAAGTTCTTGATCTGGGTTTGTCTAATGGTATTATTTTTTTTTGTACTTATTCATGACCTTTGAAAGCCTACCACTTGTGGTTATTATGAAGTATTTAAGTGATTACAGAATAAACATTTGCATTACAAGGTGGATTACAAATTGGTTACAGGGTAGAAAATAGAGTATTAAGATTCAGAATAGTCACTCAAATTATTTAGATGTAAAGGCTGGCATTCCTCAGGGAACTGTGTTAGGCTCTTCCTTATTCAATCTGGCATTATCAACATTTCCTAAGAACAAAAAATACTCAATATCAAAGTACCCTGATGATTGTAAAATTGGATTTACACTATAAAAGTCTTCTGATGTTGATGAGCTAAATAAATATCTAAACTTAGTGACTGGACAGAGGACATAGGATTATCATTTACTACAGACAAGTGATGAACTCTTGACAAGGGTGAAATTATATTAACAGTAGTACTCAATATATCAGACTTCTTCTGTTATATAATAATTTCTTCTGCACCTGCACAAAAGAACAGCTGAGAAGGCTGGAGGGAGTTCAAGAACATGGGATATGGATCATGACGTGAGACATTTAAATTATTTAGTGTCTGCTATAAATATATCCAGGCTAAATTAATGTTAGCATGCATTTTTTATAATTCTGTTCTGCAAAATATATTCATTTTAGAGAATAACACCCATGTTAAAATGCATACGCATAACAATATGCAGTTTATAATAAAAATAGGCAATTCTGCGATGAGTTCTCTGGATATTTCTATTAGAATTACAAAACTATGGAATGACATCCCATTTGATGTTAAACAGTCAAAGAAATATTTAGATACACGGGCTGGTAGAAAGGCTTACATAGCATATTTGGAGGAATCAGCATTTCTTGATGTCTGATTGACCTAAATTGTTGTCTTTAAACATACAAACTTATAATAAAAGGACGGTTCATTCATTTAACATGAAAGGTTTCTGACAATAGGGTTTTTAACATAGAGAATGGTAAGTTAGTGCAAATGTTTTTGCCAGACGATACTCTAAGAAACTTGTTTACTATTTTCTGATCTTAGTGATGAAATTAAAGAAAGGAAGAAAGTTGATTTTCTACAGATTTTGGGTGTTGGTTTACAGAAACAGCTTGACAATGCTATACCTAGGGACATGACAGCAAGTGTAAGAAATATTACAGTACAACTGCAGGAGTTAACAAGTTAAGACCATAATTAGAAAGAATTGGAACATTTTTAAGGCAAACAGCATGGTGTTAGAAATTGTGGGTGAACAAAAATTGTATTTAAGACTGCAGATAATATCAAGAATTTATCGGAAAGAAAGCAAATGTGCATGGAGAATGGCTGTTATCAGATGAAAGGTACACGATAATGTTGGCATTGTAAACAATGTCCATTTACTTACACAGATCATGAACTGCATTGGAAGAACATAGATGTAAGGGCCATTCTTCCAAAAAAGGGTAACTGTTTTAGAAAGGGCTTGGTCTGTTTGATCATTTGTAATACCTGTTCAAGTTATTGTGTAAAAAACAAAAAAAACAAAGAATGTTCTGTGAAAGAATTTATGATCACCTTTATGACATTAAAAAGGAGATAGTAAACAATGCATTTTTAAAACATTTAATTGTGTGTAAAGTATTCAAAACATTTCTATTTCCATTTTAGAAATAGTGGGAGAACAAAAATGGAGTATAAAGAATTATTATGTCGCATATCGCCTACTCAGAGGCAATCTCTGCCTAACATACAAAGCTATGTCAAACCCAGAGCTGTTGGACATGCTCCACTTAAAGAAATCCAAATCCCTCTGAGCTACATGCTCTAGGGACCTAAACCTTGTCACCACAATAAACCGAACATGCTGGAGGGATAGATTCATGTCCCAGAGACTTAACATACTCTGGAACAAACTACCTATCTATACCAAACAAAACACCTCATTAGCACTCTTCAAGAAAAATCTTGATGATTGGATGGGAGATAGGAAATTCACCCCAGGGATCACTTCTGTGGCTCTGCTTGACAGGGGCACAGGAAAAAAAATTTCATGGGTAACAAAAGCCAGGGTATGTTTTGACTAGTCTTATATTGGTCCTAGGGCCAATAGCATTGTACCTACCTATGAACCTATGAAGCTATGGCACTGGGTTCAAAGTGATGAAGTTATTATTAGAGCTTAATCATTCTAAAATGAAGAAATTAGACAGAAACATTAGAGACCTTTACACAATTTAATTAAACCTCCTTCCTTCCATGAAGTGAAGAACGTATGGGACAGAGTTAACATCAAGCATACCATACAGGTTTCTTCTGTGATTGAGAATAAGAAGAAAAAAACTATTGAGAGATATTGAACAATATAAAATGGGACAGCATACATTATCAACAGTACACCTATCCAGAATTAAATGAGGAATCTTAGTTATAGTGGTTCCAATATTCCAAAAAGAAGTGAATCCGTTTCTGACACACCTCTCTTATCATTTAATGTCGATTTGTTCCTCCATTGAGTCAAGGTGTAATTAATGGTACCACTAAAGTTAATGAGGCAGCAGAAGTTTCTTCTGATAATATTCCATCTATGCCTGTTTTTCCTAATGGTACCAGTCAAGCTTTAGTGAACAATATTTAGTGGGAAGGGGAAATGGAAGAATAAACAACAGACACAGAAGAGAATGGGACAAGGATGAGGACAGATTTGGAAAAGTTGACAGAGATAGATATTCACCCCATAAATTGCTATAATAACATTTATTCTGACTGATGGTGCTTTTTTTCTGATATACATTTAAAAGTTTTGCAAAAAAGTTTCTCTTTTTTCCCTACCCAACGTGCAAATGACATAGATGTTTTGACTGATTTGCAATTGTTTATCAGAAAACTTAATTTCAAATTTATTTTAAGTGAATATGTTGATATTACTGTCAATAAAATTTATACTTGTAAAAGAAGAAGTTTGTATAACCCAAATCTTAATGGTATGCTTAGCATTTGTTTTAATGTGAGAGGAAGATATCAGGTATGTTTGTAGTAGAAGTACACATATACAAGTTAATTTATCTACTGAAGAATTTCATGAACTTAGAGAACTTAGTAATAACTGTGAAATAACAATTATGAAGTCGGATAAGGGGACAGGAGTGGTAATAATAAACAGTATAAAGTATATGAAGTGTATAATGATAAGATGGAAGAAGTGTTAACTAATAACAGCAGTTATACAATTATGTCTAAAGAAGGTTTTTAAAGTTTATAAATATAGATATGTACTTGTTTGAGTTATTATATCAGGGGGCCATTACCCCACAAGAAGGTTTTTAAAGTTTATAAATATAAATATGTACTTGTTTGAGTTGTTATATCAGAGGGCCATTACCCCACAAGAATTTAATTTTATAACAGTGGATCATCCTAATATGGGTGTTTGCTTTAGCATTCCCAAGTTTCATAAAAATGAAGCAGATCCCCCATTTTGTTGCTAAAGAAAAGTAAAACAGAATTCATTTCAGAGTTTGCATATAATGTATTAAATCCCATTGTAGAGAAAACCAAATATTATCTCAAAAATTCATTTTTTTTCAGGTTTATTATCCAACTATCATATTACCAGTAAAGACAAATTGTTAGTGACTTTGGATGTGATAGTGTTGTATACGAGTATTCCACATGATTTAGGTACAGAATTAGTTAGACATTATCTTGGTAAGTATAGAGATGTTCCTTCTGGTAAAACTAATACTTTGTGCCAATTAATAAAGCTGGTTTTAGAGAATATTTTTTTTCACATTTAATAATACTATCTATGAACAAACAAGCAAAGTGGTGATGGGGGTAAAATTAGCACCAGCTTTTGCTAACTTGGTGGTGAGTGCTTGGGAAGTGGAGATGACAGAGAAACTTGCTGTTTTGTGTAAATTATATCTTTACAGATGTTATATTGATGATATATTCTTTATCTGACAGGGAAAAACGCTGGAACTTAAGGATTTCTTAAATGAAATCAACATTAGTAACAGCTTTCTTAAATTTACTATTTTAAACATTGATTGGGAGGCACAATTTTTAGAAATCCTTCTATTTATAGGAAATGGACATTTATAAATAATTATTTGGATTATAAAAGTGAACATCCCCTGTTTATGAAGAAAATATCATTAAGGGACAGTATATTAGGCTCTCCCAAATCATTAGTGATGATGTCACTTTTGAAAAGGAATGTATTTTTATTAAAAAAATGTTTCTGGCAAGGAATTACCTTGTAGTGTTAATGGAAAATATCAAGATGGAAGTTTGCAACCTTGGGTCAACTAAATATCCCCCCATTTTAAAAAAGTGGTTTCTCTAGCACCAAGTTAACATTGTACACTAAAGATAAACTAATATTACCTTCACCAATCAGCATGGAAATGCAAATTGTAAGAGAGGTGGTCATCAGTAATTGGTGCATTTTATTTGGGAATGCTGAGTTAGTTAAAGTATTAGGGAATCAACACTATTTGTGTTATAAAAAAAAACAAGAAAATTCAAAACATTTTTAAGATATGGAATACTACACCAATTCATAAGCAATCTTTTAAGGCATATGTAAATGTGGTAGATGTAATGTATGTCAATATATTTTCAGTAGTAAAGAGATTTACTTAAGTGCAAATTCTTTCAAGATAAACAAATATAGGTTTTATAATTGTAGATCCAAGAATGTTGTGTACTTAGGATATTGCAGTTTGTGCACTTGTTTTTCCGTAGGAAAAATAAGAAAATTAAGAGACTGCATTAGAGACCACAATATTGCAATTAAAAATAAGGATATGAACAATACCATAGTGAAGCATAGTATGGTATGTAAAGGGTTTCATGAGTTTAAATTTGTGATTTTAGATCAGGTTCATAATTTCATAGGTGATGTCAAAACTTTTTTGTAGTATAAATAATTATGTTGGCAAATTCTGCTTCAGGCAGATATATTTCTGAGATTAAATGAAGCCCTTAATATTAGATGTGCTCTCAAGTGGCTCAGATAAGGAAATTATATCATGGGCTAGTTTTTATGTGATTGGTTATTTTAGAGTATTTAAATGTGTGTAATTTAATTGTTTGATATTTCTAAGGAAGCATTTGTTATTAAAGAGACAAAAGCACTCAAGCTACTGAGTTGGAGTGTTTTTTTTTCAAGCTTTTGCACACCGGATCTGTTAGTTTTTGTTTTCTTTGAGTTTCATTTGAAGTTGGTTTGGCATTTTTATATTTATCTTCATATTTCATAACTGAGAGATCAATATTTTATTGAGCTGCATGGTGCAAAACATCGTTGTTAGAGACAGGGTAATTTACTGAAAATGCTGGTTCATATTACACTGGAAATACTGCTAGTTGTTCGTTAGTAATTATGGAAATAAACAAAGTTTCTATATGTACTGAAGTCTTCAAAAAAAAAAAAAAAGGAACTGATGCATGATATTAGGCGAAACCTAAAATGTTGTTGATTAAACTGTCTTTAATATTTTCACTGTAAGCTGTGCAATTTGAGAGATATCTACTATTATTTGCATTGATGATTATACAATTAAATGTACATTTTCATATTTCTGTAAATATCTCAATAAACATGAACTTATAGAAGGATTTCTTGTCATGTGAAAGCTTATGCCTGGTTAACAAAAAGTTTTAACAATATATATATATATATATATATATATATATATATATATATATATATATATATATATGTCACGGTTGTATATTTTTCAAGATATGAAATGTGTTTGTGAAAGCTTAGAAAAGATATAGTTGAGGATTTGTGTGCATTATAATATATTATAGTATTTATGGAAAAGACTAAAAATTCACTGACTATTATGACTGCAAGGAATATTTCTTACTTATAATATTGCTATTTGCACAATTGTAATAGTTTCTACTGTTCACAATATTTAAATTGGTTTATCTTATGTTTTTTTAAGTTTATTTTTCAGAAAATGCTTTAGAATGCAAAATGTGTATAGGCTGCTACAGGTGTGACATTCCACACCACATAGGTATTACTGATTTAAAGGAATGTCTACTAAGGATATCAAAAGTCAAGATTGCTACTTGACAAAAATTCATCCCCTCATCTTTAGGGATACAAGTAAAAAGGTTATCCGCATCAATAGTAGGAAATCTGATATCTTTGTTGTTTAAATCATTGCTTTTTCTGTCCAGGAAATCTCAGAAGTCCATATGAGTGTGATTAGTCTTGTTAAAAATTGGTTTTAACAGTCTATCAATATACATTGCAAAGGAATATATTTTGGATCCCTGCTCTGCTATTATAGGTCAGAATGAAGGATTGCAAATAGTTTTATGTAGTTTAGTTATCCAAAATATGGTTGGGATCATTATATGTGGGTTCCTCAAAAAAATATAAATGAGTCCTTCAACAAACTCCTGACATAAACAATCATCAAGTAACAAACCAATTTCCTATAACCTATATTTATTTCATTTTTTAAAAACTTAAGACAAGTGAAGTCATCATGTGAAATATTAAAAATAGATTTAATATAATCAATAGAGACAAAAATCACCCACACCTCTACCTTTTGTTTCATTATTCTAAGTGATTTCCCACCTATCAATTTTTTCATTAGCATGCATTCCTCATTTTACAAATTATGTCCTGCACATACTACTCGCCTTTAATTTTTAACATATTGAAAAAAAGACTGAACTTAAGGAAGAATGGGTGGGTTAAAGTTCTTTTCTATTTACATAAGCCTGTGAAAACACTTTCCTGTCCTGCCTGTTACATAACGTTGAGAGTTAAATGTATCTTCCTAGAAAACAACTTAAATTCAATAATAGAATGACAAATATCATGATTTTACTGGGTACAAAAGTAAATTCAATTTGAAAGAAAGAAAAGTATTTAGGTGTAATTTCATGGCTGCTGTAATTGAAAATTTTAAAACCTTTATGAGAAACTACAATACCCTCATGTTCAGTCATCAAATCATTAGCATTTTAATTAACTTTGGTTTATGTGTATAGTTCCCTCTCCTTCCTCTTTGTCTTCTTCCTCCCCTTCTCTGTTGGAACCATTGTGAAGTTAGTCTTGATCTTCCTTGAGGTGAGTGAACAGTAGTGAATGAATAGTAGTACCCGCTCTTCAAAACTTTATGGTTCACTAACGTCTAAATTTGTGGGGAAGGAGGACTGTGTAATGGGAGAATTTATTCAATATCTTCCTGTCAGTTGGAATATGCATTGGATACTTTTCATCCACCATCATCAGAAAAAAACGCTGGTGTAACTATTGATATTGGTCCCAGTAATTAAATCATTGTGTCCTACCTCCAAGATAGGATAAACTGTTTTGTTGTTGTATTGCTGTCTGTCATGGACTAATTTCCTTTTCTTCCTCCTGTTTCTCACAACTTCACAATATCTATCTACTTTTTCGATGGCTTGGCGATACCTGAAGTCATGTTTGCAAAATAACAAATCAGCTGTCATTCTCCAATTTAAATAAATCACTGACGTCTGAATCTAAGTTCCTAATTTTACTTTGATTGAAATTAATTATCAACTGCATTAAACCATACCAGTGAAATAAATCTAACAATTCCCTGTAAAATATTATGTCAGATTCAACACCATTAGATAATTTGTAACATTGTAGGCCCTGTGGAGCAAGTTTTAATTTAAGGCCTTCAGACAAATAAGCATTCTCAATTTGCAAAGTATGCAATTTTATAATTGTCTTTTCAAAAGTCTGATACATTCTCCAATGAAATAAAATCAGAAGTGTGTGCACCTTCAGTGTACTCAAGAGTCTGCTCAAAAGCTTTTTTCCCCAACTAACCAGAAAAATTGAAAGTCTTCTGATAGTAACCTCCAATCACAGTTCTAATATTCTCATTGAACGTCTCATAATTTTAAGATAATAAATGAAAAGTAAAAATACTCTTCTGATTCCATTCTGTTCCTGCTGTAAAACAAACTCTCCATTGTCTCTTATAGATCTGTTATCAGTCTGAACAGTGTGATTATTTATACTGGTCTGTATTACATCTTCTTTAATACAATCATCAGTAGCCTCACTGTAATCTGTCTTACCATATAACAAAGGTGACTATGTACTTAAATCATGTAAGCTCTCCTTTGATACAATGAACAATTGTCCAATTTGTCCACACGGCCAGTTGGGTGTAGAGTTAAAAGCAAAGGTGAACTGCCTCCACTATTCTCCATGGAGCAATTCCAGATACCACATTCATATTTAGAAACAACTCACAGAAACAATAACAGTAGGGTTGTCACCTTTTCAAATGGCCAAAGTGGGCCATTTTTGGTACAAACATCAGATTTTACAGGCCGACACATACCCACAGTCAGTACAAAGGTCAGAACTTAAAATTTTTACCTAAATAAAAGCTTATTCTTGTAGCATTTTAGTTGCTTTTTCTGTTTTTTTATAACATTTATGTATTTTAGATACAGAATAACTGTTTATGCAACTTTTACATAAAATATAGGAAATAATTTTGTCCTAAAATCTCAGGACATTTTCCATTTTTACAATTTTTTGTCAGGACACAACTGCCCAAAGAGGGACTGTCCCTCGCAAAGTGGGACAGGTGGTAACCCTAAATAACAGCAAAGGTGCAGGCCCAAACTAGTAACCAAACCAGAAGTGCACAGTCTTGAACCAGCTGGAAGAACTCAGAGAACAGCAGGTACAAACCCAAGGATTTTATTAATCCATACATAAAAAGAAAAAAAAATAGTTTAGTGCTTTTGTCCTTTCTAATATACAGGACATCATCAGAACAAGTAACTAACAAACTGATAATCCGTATATAACCTCACCTCATAGCAAAATGGGGATTTTAATGCTATTACATCTTTTTAAAACAATCTGTGAAAACTCATACTAAAAATCACCAAAAATCATCATACAGCTCCTTCATTTACATTAAAATCGATTAGGAAAATTAACTTGATTTCTTATATGAAAGGTTTAATAAAAGAGCCACCTTAAAAACATTTCTATCAACTATATCATGTTTATATATATATATTTTTTATTGTACATTTGTTTATCATGAGTGTCCTATTGGGCTGACACCCATTTTCAGTGGCGGCCTGGGGAGAAAATCTCCAATGCAGTAAAAAATATATCAAGCTACGAATGTTGACTAACATGAAAAATACTAAAAACAGAGTTAACTAGGGGATGAATACTATACAATAAGTTGCAGTATCCATTCCAATTCAAATTAAACATTAATTATATCAGTACACATTCTGAATACAATTTCACACAATACTATATAAAAGACAGACATTGATGACACCAGATCGTTGACAGTTATGACATTTCTTGTAGGAAACAGAAACCAGCAGAAGGATGGTATTGAAAAAACAGAAATAGCAGACAGCGTGGTATAATGACTACACAAATAGTAAATATGTGAATATAATTCATATACAGTAAAAACTCAGGAAAATGATGCAGAAAACAACAGTTCAGCACAGGTACCCCTCCACAGATATTTATTAAGCACTTTCATCTAAAATAAATGTCAGTCTTCTTCAGAATAAAATTACAAAGAAATCACTGACTTCAAATACACAATTCTCCCCTCTGATTGGTCAAACACTCACATAGGGACACTCCCTTAATGATCTCTTAAACAAAACTCAGTTATTTAAAACCAAGATTATATAAAAAAATACAACAGCATAAAACATATGTAAAATATGAAATGCAAAAAAACAAGTAATAAATTATAAAAAATACATAGATTTTAACTTTAGCAAAGGTCCCACGGATGTTCTGTCATTAATCCCAGGTGGTTCACAGGCATTGGTTTTAATCTGCCACTTCAACTCTTGATACTCCAGGAAATCATCTGTGGGTCCCCCTTAAGGGCCCAAGTCCACATGGTCAATAGCACAAAACATAAACGTGTGAGTGGAATAGATTTGAATATGTCTATAAAGGGCCTTATTCTCATTTTTATGACCCATATTATACATGTGCTTATAAATCCTTTGTCTGAAAGCCCTCTTGGTCTTCCCCACGAAAAAACTGTCACAGGACTGGCACAGAGCCACATATACCACACCCTTGGAGTAGCAATTGTATTTTAGATGGTTTAATAAAACCAAAATTCTTGATTTTAATTTTCTCCTTATTAACTATAAATGGACACTGTGGGCATCACCCACATTTAAAACTCCCACCTTTTATTGGCAAAATAGAGTTTTTCTCTAACAATCCCTTAAAAGAAATGCCCTTTTTGTAAACAATAGCTGGCTTCTTGCCCAATAGACCGGCAACTGTGGGATCCATTCTAAAAATTCTCCAACATTTCATAATAATCTCTTTACTATAGACATCTATATTAAAGAGCAAAATTAAAGCTTTATGAAATCCATCAGTTGCACTGGTAGCCCCACCCTGTGAGTACCATCAATTTCCAAGTACAATGATGCACTAAATACCCCATCAGTCCTTTTCCTCTTAACCTCACTAGCTATGTTCCTAACAAAAGAGTCTGGGTAACCTCGTCACTTTAACATGCCTGGCAAGACCCTACACTCCTCTAAAAAATCATCACTATACAACACCATTCTGGCTAGCCTAACAAACTGCACCTTTACTAGGGCTCTTTTATGATGTATAGGATGCCAGCTACAGAAATGCAAAAGAGAGTTAGAGTATGTGGTTTTCCTGTACACACGTGAGGTGATTTTTTGTCATAGTTTTCCTTAATAGTCACATCCAAGTAATTAAGTTTATCTTTGTCAACAGACATGGTGAACTTCAGAAAAGATGTAGTCTCATGAATATATTGAAAAAAACAAAACTATGTTGTCCAGGTAATGGCCATATAAGGCCCAGCAATCATTAAATGGTGAATTTAAAACAAAAAAGTCTTCCCAGTGTGCCAAAACTATATTGGCAAAAACAGGTGAACAACTAGCACCCATGGTCACCCCCCCCCCAGTCTTTGTCTAAACAGCTGGTCATCAAAAATCAAGAATTTTTTTTCCAACACTAGTTCTGTACAAGTTCTGATTGTCAGGATAGTATTGTGCCCCCTAGTGGTGTTACTACATAAAAACTCATAGAACCGTTCTATTCCTTGATCATGGGCTATGACAGAGAAAAGATTACAAATGTCAGTGGTTACCATTAGCAGATTATCATCGTATATGTCCTTGCTGATCTTACTCAGGAAATCCCAGGAATCCTTAAAAAGGGTGACCCATTGGGCAAGTACATGTTTGACTTTCAAATCGATGAACTTAGCAATTCCAAAAGTCTTGGATGCCTTAGCACCCACAATGGGATGAAGGAGGGGGTTGGAATTGGACTTATGGATTTTAGGGATTCCAAAAATAGTAGGAGTAGGTGGGTAACTTATTTCCAAAAAAATAATTTTCTTCCAAACTAATTTGCCCATTAAGCAATAGTTCATCTAAAGTCAGATCAATATTTCTATGGGCTATATTAAATTTGTTTTGAGAAATTTCGATGTGTCACTGTATAACATACTATACATTCCACTATTATTGTCTTCTACATCCATAATAACCAAACCCTCAAGGCTTAACTTTGTTCCTGCCAGAAGGGCTAGCTTGGTTGAAACAATTTTGCAGGTCAAAGGAGTGAGAGTGAGATCAAAGTGGAGAAGGAAAGCTGGGTGAGAATTTGATAAAGGAAGAGGAAAGGAAACAATTAAAGTGAGAGAAGTAGAGTCAGTGCTTGGTATGCAAAGTTTAGTATAAGGAGAAAAAAGGCAGGTAAATGTGGGTTTGGAGATAGGGGGAAATAGTGTGTGGTCAGCCTGGAGTATAGCAGGAGCATAGCCAGTTGTTGGCCAGGTGATCTATGAAAAGTGACTTAAAGCTGACCTTACTAGCAGTATTTCTTATGGGTAGTGGGATTGAGTTCCATTTTTTAGAAATCTGATTTTAGAGGAGGGATTCTCCAAAGCTGTTGTTAGACTTTTTGTGTGACGTTTAGTAGAAACTTGTCAAAGGAGCTCAGAGTTCTAGAATTCGAGTTTGGCAGAATTAAGTTTTTGAGTGCAGAGCAGTTGTCTGGTTGGTAGAGTAGGGAGTGGGTAATGGCTAATTGTTCAAGGAAAGTAAGTTTGGCAGTTTGAGCCAATTTAGTATGTGTTGGGCAGATCAGTGATGACTTCTGGGTGTAAGAGGTGTACAGAATTTTGTTATGTTATTATAGCTAGTCTCCAACTTGTTTATGTCATTTTTTTAGGTTTGTGAAAATGGGGGAGGCATAGAGGAGGGTAGAGAATAATCATGTTCTAGCTATAGCTTGCTGGGTGTGGTTAGTAAGGTATGATGTGGATCTGCATAGGGTGCCAAGTTTCACATGGACCTTTCTGATGGTGAGAGCTAGATGTCTGTCATATTTTAGACACTGATCTATTATTACTCCAAGGAGTTTGGTATGTTCAATGGGTTCAATTTTGGTTTTATTGTCAGAGAATATAGCAAAGAGGGGGAGGTAGTCATTTGATTTGTGATTTGAGAAAAGCATTAGTTTAATTTTGTTTGGATTAAGTATGAGTTGGTATTCTGTGAGATAATTCTCTATATCAGAGAACGATTTTGGGGTAATTTCTAGCAGTGTTGGGAAGGATGCGGCTAAGCAGATCAGGGTGGAGTTGTCAGCTTATTGTACTATGGTGGCTAGACTTGCATCAAAGCAGAGCTTGTTTGTGAATATGCTGAATAACAGTTGGTCAAGTATAGACCCTTGTGGTACTCTCACTGAGATGGGCAGCAGGGTAGAGAGGTCATTTTACCATTTGATTGCTTGTTGACAGTTTGATAGATAACTGTGAAACCAGGCTAGAACAGGTTGACAGAGGTTTAAGGAGTCTAGTTCTGTGAGTAGTTTCTGGTGTGATACTGTGTTGAATGCCTTGGACATCTCCAGGAAAATAGAGGATAATAATTGGCCATTATTTCGGACCTCATTGATGGTATTGGTAAATATTATTAATGCAGTTGTATTGCTGTATTTGGGTATAAAACTATCTTGAGTTTTAGAGAGCAGGTTATTACTTAATAGGTAGTCTAGGAATTGTGCATCAATACATTTTTCTATGATTTTAGATAGTGTTAAGAGTATAGCAATTCGTCTTTAATTAGAGAAGTCAGTTGAGGAGCCACCTTTGTGAAGAGAGATGATTTTGGAAATTTTCCAGAGCTTGGCGATGTATTGTTCAGAGATGGATCTGTGTATAATTAGAGAGATAGGATAAGTGATGATGCCAGCTGCTAGCCTGAGGAATTTATTGGGGAGTAGATAAACAGAAAGGGTAGTAGGCTTTAGTTTGAATAGAAGATTTTTGATAGTTTTGGCTTGTATTGGCCTGAAAAAAAAAGAATTTGTGTTGGATATGGATTCAGGTGGGATTTGTAGTGGGGGGTTCCGATCATTTGTTATTAGGGATAAAACTGAATTTATGAAGTGTTGCTTGAATTGAGTAGTTATATTCTCTTTGTATTTGTAGAGGTGGGAGATGGAGTAGCCAGCTGACCAGGATTAAGGAGTTGTTTAATGTATCCCCAAAATTTGGGGGGATAGTTTTGGTGAGTTTGCTGGATAGTTGTGTAATAGGCTTTTTTTGTCACTTAGGATTTCTTTTTTTTTTTTTTTTTTGGCTATGTTCTTAAGTGGCAACAGATGATTAAAGAGGATTTATTTTTGGTGGCTTGATATTGTGACCAGAAACTGTCTCTCTTTTTGAGGACTTATCTGGTCTCTTCTTGTAGCCATGGTACATGCCTAGTTTTGACAAGGATCTTCCTGGGGGGGTGCCTGTCTGTTTAGAATATCCAGGAAAGTACTGTTGAAGTATTCAACTGCTACGTAAAAAGGAGGATGTTTTAGAGGGGCCCAGTTACAATGTTGTAGAAGATAGTTAAAGGTTTCAGGGCAGAAATAGATATTAATAGTTAAAAATTTATAAAAATTCTACAGTTTAGCATCACACATGTGAAGGATTGAAGTTACTGAAATATGTTCATTTAACCCAGCTGGTATGCAGGCATTTAACTTAAATTGCTATAATAATTCTTTATACTCCAATTTGTTCACCCACACACCATTCCTGACATTAGGAACCACTATTTATAAAATGGCAAACAGAGACTGTTCATTGTTTTTAAGATAGCGTGATGACATTTTATCCTTTTTGAATAGTCCATAAGAGATTATTGAGGGTTTTATGAATTTCACCAATGGGACAACAACATTTTGTCCTCTTTTGTATAAATCCCAATATGCGCATCAAATACCATACGATTACATCCACATTTGTTATGATATCTGTCACTGATTGTGATAATAGCTGACATGCATCCTAAATTTTTGAGGTACAGATGGTACTTGTGTTTAGATGTGCATGTGACTTTAGCAATTATTATAACACTGGATTTGTGGCTCATTAGTTAAGTGTTTGGCCTGTACTTGTTATGATATCCACTGACACAGTTCACATGCCTTTTCTGCATAAAGGAATGAGAGGTGAGCAATTAAACATATACTTTTAACATCATCATGTCAATATTTGAGCCTCTATATAAACTCTAAGATGTGCATTGCACTGTGGCTTCTAGATGTCAAGCAGAAATACAGGAGACAATTTCTCACATAGAGAAAATTAAATAATAATCGAGATTCTGTGTCAGCATGTCTGTAACCTTTTTGGATGGATGGGCAATACTGACTGGATAAATCAAGAGAACATGAATCTAACAAGCATGATCAATGCTGTGGGTGGTCACAATAGATCCAGCAAGGCCTGTCAGCAATGTTGCTCTTGCATGATCCTTCATTTAATCAACAGACTTTGCTTCTTTGAAAGGGCAAGGAATACTCTGGAAGTGGGCCACACTTGCTTCTACCTGATATGATAAGGATGTTAGCAGCCTCACATCATGCCATCATGTAAGATCATCAGATAGTTTGGGAAGAACAGAGACAGGTGTTCCGGAATGCACCAGTATTTCCTACATTCATAAAAACTCAAGTATACACCAGTTCTCATTACAGGGCATTGATTCAAACTTAGTGCTATAATGTTATATTTGTGTTACAGCAGCAGAATTACACCATGAACTTGAAAGCACACATGATGTACATGCACAATTTAAGTGTTACAGCCTATCTCACTAACACAGTACATAATAACATTCTCAGTTACATGTTTGATTTTTTTTGTCAGTTGCATAGGTCCCTCAACATCTGAACATCAGCAGCTCATGTCACATTCACGTAAGTGTCTCCATACCCTGCTAGTGTGATCCATAGTTGCTGTGTCCCACTGCATCCTATTGTGACTGTGGAATATGCTCACATGTTGTTGTTGTTGTTTATGTGCCATTTTAACCTACAGATACATCACTGCAAGACATGGGCCAGGAAACTGCACTTTCAGACAGACCGTGTAAGTTTGTTCAAATGGTTGGTGCATTGCAATACTATTTAGCACACCTGTGATCTATAAAATTAATGTTACCTTGTTCCTTACACAGGTGCATCTGGATGACATGCAACTTTTATCATAAAAGTGTCTCATTATCCTGTCATTGTGATCCATAGTTGTTGTGTACCTCTGCCTTCTCTTAGGTCTGTGGAGTATACTCACATGTTGTTGTTTGTGTGCCTTGTTATAATACAGGATCCCCATTATGGCAGATGATGAACTCCCCAGCCAGGGAGAATGTACCTGGTAAGACAGTCTATGTGGTTGTTATAATTCATTACTGAGCTGTACTCTTCATGACTACGGTGGTCTTGTTTCCCTGCATAGGACAATTAAATATAACATGACAAAGGTAGAGGTCAATAAACCCAACTACCTGCAGGTAGTTGGGTTTATTTCCCTCTACCTTTGTCATGTTATATTTAATTGTATAAATAAAATTATGGATGTCCACCTTTTCTGTTGGCTTTATTGACATTTGCATTTGCTACTCTTTGAGCCGTGCAGTAGTTGTACGTGCATCACGTAATCACTTGGTTCCCTGTGTTGGACACCTGCAATCTGCACATTGTCATTGTCCATCGGGTATGTGTTGATCCTTTTTATGGTGTGGTATAACAGAAGTGGAATGATACATGATGCTTTATATATGCTTAATGATGATTTGTGTAAGTCTATCTTTTCATGTGACAGTGATACTTTAGCCCTCACCACTAGCAATGGAAATACAAGAGGACATGCCATGTAGGTTTTAGTATCTGTACTGACCTCATCTGTCATATTGGTTTGCTTTGCAAATTGCATGGGATATTGGTCTGTTATACAGAGGCCCTGAACCTCCTATAGCCACAATGACCAGGTACAGCCATAATCACTAGCAGTGTGATTATATACTTGTCCCTGATTTCAGTACTTTGCTACATCATTTGATTTATGTGAATGTATGTGGCTTGTGTCATCTGTCCCTGTTTGTAGCACATCCACTACCTGCCTCCTGCAGGAGCCTGTCAACTGATCCTGAGGTGAGATGTGATATGCTTTATTGTGACTTTTAGTCACAGCCCATTGCACATAGGTTACTATACTGGGTTCATCTTCTGGCCCAGAAGGGAAATGTCATGTAGTTCATTGTGTAGTCTCTGATATGGAGAAAACTGTGGCTGGCAATTCTGATGATGGGGAGACATTAGATAATGGTCATGATGATCACTGTGACCCACTGTCTCATGTAGAGTTTTCAAATGATGGTGAATCTTTCTCATGATGTACCAGTACTGCCCATTTGACTACATGTGTGAGTGTAGCTGATGTGCACAGACTCTTGTCAGATTTTGGCCACTTACTATTACAAGCACATGAATGCTCACAATGATGTCATGGCTCTGACCTGCATGCAGTTACCCATGCCAATGACTGTGTATGACTTCAGCTGTGTTTATTACATGAAGGTTAGGAGTGCAGACATGAAGACATCATGGCAGCATTGACTGCATAGCATGACAAAATGGTATCTTTAGGCCACTCTGTTAAAAGCCTTGTTACAGGGGTGCTACAGTAGTGCTGTTTTATGAATTAGGTGTTCCATGCTCTAACTATACAAAGCAGATTACCTCAAGTAGGGAGAGGCAGACATCATCTCATTAGACCCACAAATGGCCAACAGACATCGATGTCTGGTCTGCAACATGCATGTACATCTGCTGTTGGTCACTCAGCTGTGAGTCTAACAGGAGTGGATTACACCTACACTGTGTCCCAAAATGCTACTGTCACCACATCCAGCTTCTTCGACAGCACTGTGGGCAGAGTGTTTCTGGACATAGCAGGGTCAACCAAGATCATGGTATGAGGTATCAGCTTGCATACCTTAGAATGCATTAGAGTAACACTAACAGTTGATTCAATATCTGTGTGTCCTGTTGTGTCATTCTGACTCTGAGGCAATGATGACTGTTGTGCTGGCCACTGACTAATACACCTGTAGGCGTTATTTCAAATGTCTAATGCCATATTTTTTTGCTCATTTATCTCACATAGGTGACAAGCTTCAAGTTGTAATATGCAGTACTTATTTGTCATTGTTATAGGCCAACTAGGCATCCGCCTAGGGCGCTGCTCTACTTTTCCAGTATTTATTTGGTGTAGGTAGACTAGGATGGGGGCACCGGGAGGTATGGTAGGTGGCGCCATAGAGCCCTTTTGCCTAGGGCACCAGTTGATCTAAGGTCGGTCCTCATTATGTGCTAGTACAAATATTCATGGCAGTAATGCTCTGTGTGACATTTTCCATGCTTCTATGTTTGCTTCTCTTGCTAGTTGACATATCACACATATTTATATGGTTAACAGCATGTTATCTTTGTCATCCAATATTGATTGCTACATTACACATTTCCTTGTTGTTTGCCATCCCCACATGCACAAGTTTGCCTCTGCATGCTTACATGTGTTACTTATGACATTTTGAAATCATACTGCACATTCCTCAACTTCAGCACTCACTGGACTTCTGTGGACCTGTTTCAGTTTTCAAACCCTATGCTAATATGTAGTTCCCAGGCTTGACTTCCAATATTAGCTTGATTCCACATGCATATGTTTACCATGTTACAGTATTCTCAACATGGATGCACAGTCCTTGTTTATTATGTACTCACTCTCACTGATGCTCTCCATGTTTGAATGTATTCTCATCTCTCACTGAGTCATGTTGCAGTAATACCTGTGTATCAAAGCACTGGCTCATGTGTGACATTCCTTGTCAGACATGGGATGTGAGAGTTTTTGTGTGTGTTTATTTTCCTATTTGTTTGGCCAGTACTTGGGATATTAGTAAATGCTCATGCTGTTGGATGCTATACTGTGTTGTAACACAGTATAACACATCAAACAATGTTATGTGAGATGCATCAGTGTACATGTATGGCCCCTAAATTTTGGTTAGGTTTGTGCTGAAACAGTCCCTACATAGGCCTAGATATCTTGTGATACTGACTATTTTATGGCTACTTTCCCATGCTAGCTATCTGTATGATGATATCCTACCTGTCCACTGGCACCTTTGGTTGTGCACATTTGTCTGTGTAGTATTCTTTGGTGATGATCCTTGCAAAGAGAGACTTCCTGTACAGCTGTTTCCTCTGTATACATCCAGATGTTTCCCTTGCTGTGTGTTGTGTATGTTATTACTGCTATGCCTTATGCTTCTGTTATGTATTAAGTTCCTTCTGGACTATGAATAGTTTCTTTCCATTATTCACACTCTGTGCTGTAGTTATGGGGCAATATGTGAACATCACAGTTTAGTCTGTGTACATTTGTATGTGCGGCTTGTTGTGACTCAAAGGTATATGTCAGACACTGCTGTGTTACCTGAATGAGGACATATAGCTGCATAGCACATCACCTATGTCTATTTTTTCTCATCCCTGTGTACTCTTAATCATCCTGTGATAGCTGTGATATGTGAGCAACAGACATCTGGGATTCTTGGAGTAGGTCACCCATAGCTGAAAATGGCAAACCACCATGTTTTGCTGTTACGTTTTGTACCATTGTACACTTGGCAACCATCTGTGATGCCTTTTCTCGTGTGTATTGTAGTGCACCCCAGATGTGTCCAGACATCTGAATCTTGCTTTCAGTATGCCAAACACGCATTCAATAGTGTTTCATGTCACAGTGCGTGTGCTCTGCTGTATGTAACCTTGGCAGGGATTGATGGAGCCCTCTATAGAGTCATTAGCCAAGGCTCTAGTGAAAAACCACAGTAATTATATATACATATATATATATATAGATATATATATATATATATATATATATATAAATATATATATATATATATATATATATTATACATTCATATATATATATATATATATATATATATATATATATATATATATTAAGGGGTTTATATTATAGTCTTGAAAGCCGTCTGACATTGTCGACACAGGAATATCCAATGCTCAGAATCTCAAGCATGCAAACGGAAATCTCCGTAAGGGGAGATTTCCATTTACTACAATGTAGTGTGGTCTCAGAGTTGGTATATTTAAGTAGCGGGGGGTGTGAGAGGTGCAGGAGGGTTGCCCCACTGCATAAACCTTTTAGAGTACTTTTCTCTTTTTTTTTTGTATTTTTATAAGGTCGATGTTTGAAGACATTGACCATATGTTGTTCGATGTTTTCAAATGTCGATCTTATAATATAGACCCATATTTAGTCCTATTCATACCTTACATCTCCTTACCCTCCTTCTTCACTCACTTCCTTACAATTTTCACCATCTGGAATTCTCTCTAAATATACTATAAACCTGTTTTTCTCTCACTTCATATTGCAATTCTGGTTTCTATTACACTACCGTACCTTTAATTTCTCTATAAACTGGCAAAAATTTCTCTATTAAGTCATTGTCATATAATTATATGTATTCTCAACCAATGTTTTCATATCATGTCTAATTTGGTATAATTATTTAAACTATATTTGTTTTTTTGTATTATTTTTAAAGACTGTAAAATTATTGCTCCTAAAATGTTTTGTAATACTTTAAGGCTTTTCTTCCTGGGTCTCTGCTGAAAATGGGTTCTCTCCCATTCAGACTTTCCTGGTTCTCAAATGTCAATAAACAAATAAATAAATTAGGGCATGGCATGCAGTCAAATAAATAAATAAATTGGGACATGCATGCAGTCTACTGCACTGAGGATAAAGAGGAAGCTAGCTGTTGAATAGAACTGTTGCATGGCAGTTCTGCACTCCATGAGTGCTGTTGGGATGTAGGTATATTCATATACTTGGTGCGCATTGCTGCCAGGAAATGGGAGAAAATGCAACTGGCACCTGTCTGGGACAATGCTATGCTACTGAAATGTCCCAGAGACCTGTATACCTAAAATCAGGTACACAGTTATTTCTGTTGGTATTGGGTTACCCAGTAAAGCATACTTGTGGGGTGCACATGTCCTGCACACAGCCTGCACCAGCACTCGGTCTAATCTGTATCTTTCTTTTATTTCTTGGTCAGAGAGCTGATGGTCACCATGTGTGCCATACTTCACAACATGATAACATCAAAACATGGTGACTTACCAGCTGCAAGTGTGGGTGATCTACCCCAAGAACCCCAGATATTTGATGCTGAGCCATCAGAACTATCAAAGGATTATCAGGACAGCACAGGGCTGAGAAGAAATAGGCATGAATGACAGAGGATGCAGCCAAATGTCCTAGCTCATGTAACATGGCAGCATCTGTCACACAACTTTGCGTCATGACAAGCCATATGTATAAATGTACACAGACTGAATAGTGACATGCACATACTGTTGCCCTACAGCAGCAGCACAGAGCATGACTAATGGAAGGAAACCATTATTTGTCCAAATTGAACATCATACACAATAGAAGCATCTGATTAATCTGTAAAACAATATGTACAAAACTCAGCAAGAAACACAAAAAGATGTATATAGAGGAAACTTTACCACAGGAAGCCTCTCTACAAGGTACATCACCAGAGAAGACTACACTGGCAAATGTATGGAATGCAAGTGGTTTGAACAACAGAAGGTGGCAAAGTACAGGTAAAATATCATCATACAGATAACTAACATGGGAAGATAGCTGGAAAGCAGCCAGTACAACACAACATATAGGCTCATGCAGTATATGAGAATGTATCAGCAAAAACCTTACCTAAAAGCAGTGGTTGTCCACTAACATTTATGCATCACACATAGTGATGTGTGATGTGTAACATTATGGTATGACACAGTAAGCAGCATACAGCAAAATGAGTAATGACAAACATCCCAAGAGTATGCCAAAAAAAAAACAAAACATAATCAAACCTCACACCCCATGCCGGACATGGAATGTCACAAAAAAGGCAATGTTTTGATGCACAAGTTATTGCTGCAACATGATTCAGATATATGTAAAAGTACATTCAAACATGCAGCGCATCAGTGACAGTGACAAAACATCAACCATGGAACATGCAGCAATGCTTTGGATAAAACAACAGAGGTGTGTGTGTGTGTGTGTGTGTGTGTGTGTGTGTGTGTGTGTGTGTGTGTGTGTGTGTGTGTGTGTGTGTGTGTGTGTGTGTGTGTGTGTGTGTATGTATATAGATATAGTTATAGATATAGTTGTATGAGCAGCATGCAGATACAGAATGGAAAATGTTCCACAGAAGTTCAGTGAGTGCTGAGAGGAAGGCATATGCAGTACCATATTAAAATATCATAAGTGACACAGGTATGCATACAGAGTCATACCTGTATATGTGGGAATGGTGGTCAACAAGGAAATGTGTAATGTAGCAATCAATGCTGAATGACAAAGATAAACATAATGTTAATCAGGTAAATATGTGCTATATGTTAACTAGCAAGAGATGCAAACATATAAGCTTGGGGATTTAATATCCCCATTTACTACTGATAAATATGTACTACATATCACATCTTGAAACTAGTCATGTAGGTCAGAAAAACCTTGTGGCATCAGCCATTTGAAAAGAACACCTACAGATTGACTAGTCTGTGGTTAACACAGAGGTTATCATTGCCAAAAAGTAGGAATGACACAAGACAAACATTGGATCAGCTGTCAGTGTTGCTCTAATGCAGAGTATGACACCAATGCTAACATCTCACATGATGGTCTTGGCTGCCTTTGTCACATCTGGAAAGAGTCATTATATGGTGCTATAGCGAGAAGCTGGATGTAATAACACTATCATTGTGGGACACTGCATGAGTAGGAGCAGTAGTGAGATGTGTCTGTCTCAATGTGGTTGCTGGGTTCACAGTTGAGTGGCCATCAGCATGTGCATGTAGCAGCACAGACATTGACGTCTGAGGGCCAAGTCTGGGTGTAATGAGAGTGGGTTGGCCTCTGCTTACTGTTAGTAATCTGGGAGGTAATTTGCTCAGTACACTTAAGCCACATAACACCCTCTTTTCACTGTGGCACTGCCATAATGACACTTTCAACAGAGCATGCAACAGATACCACACTGCCATGCTGTACAGCCAGTGTTGCCATGACCTCTCCATGCCCTGACCTTCATGTAACACAGCAGTTATGCTACATGATCAGTGGTATAGGAAAGTGTTTGCAGGTCAGAGACTTGATATTGTTGTGAACATTCATTTTTCAGGTAATAGAAGGTGGAAACCCTCTGACACCCATCCATGCACATCATCTTCATTCCCACATATAGATTGAGGAACAATATTGGTCCATGGTGGGGAAGAGTCATCGCCATTACCAGGCTGTAGATGGGACAGAGGGTTACAGTCATCGTCATATCAATCAACTGATGTCCCCATATCATTAGAATGACCAGCAATATTATCCTGCCTATCAGAGGCTACACCATGATCCATATGTCTGTTCCTTTCTGGGATGGACAATGAACCTAGTGCAGTGGCCTCTGTCTCATTGGCCACATTATCAGAGTGAAAGACATCACATCCCACCTCAGTATCATTGGTTGAGCTACTGCTGGAGGCAGGTAGTGGATGCGCTGTAAAAAGAGACACGGCACATGTCATATACATTCACAGAAGTCAAATATTGCAGCATAGTATTGACATTTGGACAGCTATATAACAATGCTAATGACGATATGGATGTACCATGTTGTCATGGCTGTGGGTGGTTCAGTGACCATATATAACAGAGATATGCCATGTCAGTTACATATCAATCATGTATGTAAGATAATATCAATACAACTACCAAAACCTACCTATCATGTCATTTTCTCTTTCTCCACTCCCAGTGGTAAGGGTTGAAATGACACTGTCTTGTAAAAGGACATAACAGCAGTAAACACATACAAGGCATCATGTAGCATTGCCCTTGAAATATATCACACAGCACATAAGATATACATATACCAGATGGGTAATGCTGATGTTCTGATTGCAGTTGTCCAGTGCAGGTGAACAAGACAAAAGTAGTCATTAAGAACACATATGTAATTAACAAAAGCAAAATGTTACAAACATATAGAATTCCTTACCAAGTAAAACCTCCATGGTTGGGGAATGTGTCATCCAATGTAAAGTGGAACCTGTATTTTAAAATGTCACACAAACAAAAACAATAACATGTGAATATAATCCTCAGCCATAACATGAGGCATAGGAACACAACAACTATGGATCACACTAACAGGACATGAAGACACAGTGCACATGCCATGCAGATGTACTGGTGCAGGGAATAAGTCAACATTAATATAATAGCACAAAGGCATGCTAAATAGTGCTGTACAATAGCAGCAATATGAACAACCTTACCAGGTGTGTCTGTGCATGATGCTTTATGGCCATGTCTCAAAAAGCTGAATCTGTAACTTAAAATGACACAAACAACATGTGAACATCCACATTCATAACAAGAGGCAGAATCACACAACAACTATGGATTACACTAGTAGGATATGGACACACCTACATTACATGTATTGCTGCTGCTCAGATGTAGATGGACCTATGGAGTGTTATATATGTATTGTATTATTGCATCAGGTGTGCTGTCATATCCATAGCATAGCCCTGATGCTGTAACATATGCATAATATTACAATAAGAGTTGTGAATTAATGTCCTTCAATTTGAATTGGTCTATGCTGCAGTGTTGTTTGAACATTGGACATACTTGTAAACCCTAAAACACCTGCTTTGATACTGGCAATCCTGGCAGGTTTTATGATGGAATGCCAGGAACATCATTATCTCATCCAAGGAAGAAATCGTGGCCCAACTCCAGTGCCATTCCTCACCCTCTCATAGTTGTGGAGTCTGTTGGCTGCACAGAGGATCATGTCAGAGCATCGTTACTGCCAGGCCTCCTTGTATCTTTTGTGACCACCTACAGCATGTATCATGTGTGCCAGATCTGCCACACTTGATTCCTCCAGACAGTATTTCTCATCCAACCAAACAAGTTACAGCCATGCTGGAGAAGGTCCTCTATTATTATTTCATTTTCTCTATGTAAGAAATTGTCTATTCTATTTCTGTTCAGCATCTGGATGACAAGGTTATATGCACACCTTAGAGTTTATAAGGGTTCACATATTGACATGGCAATGTTAAGACATAAGTCAAAAGAATGGCTCATCTCTCAGTGCAATAGCTATGCAAAACAATCTGTGTCATGAATACCACTGTCAGGTACAAATAATCATAATGAACATTAAAAATACATCTGATGAGCTGATCCATATGAATTAACATTATTAGCATACATGTGCACAGCTATCAATCCATTTAAGAAAATTGTACAGGACATATATGCAAAGGTAGGATTTTAACTCCTTTTAGTTGATATTATAACAGGAAAGAACCAAACATGTAATCAGCATTTCATAACTCCCGCACTACACTAATGGTGTTGCCACAGTCACATGCAAATTTGAACACACCTAACAATTCTACCTCAAGAAAGTAGTCTACATCTTAGACATTATCGCAGACAGTGACAGACAGTATCCCAAACATGACCGTCATGATAGGGTAAATAACACAACTACAGAAATTTATACAGAAACAAGGCAGCAAAACAACAGCATATGAAAATAACTTGTTATGCAGTCATCACTATTTATCACCACAAGAAAAAAAATGTAACTGCTAAGCCATCCTAATGTTGCCTGTGTCCTGTTGAATGTAATCAGAACTACTGCTATATGATTCAGCATCAGAGATTATCCAAAAATCAACCACTGACCATACAACTTGTGGACAACCCCATAAGTCATCAGTCTCTGCAAACATATATCACATGTTATAGGTTGTTCTGCAATAACTACAGATATATGTTGATACCATCCATATCTGTAGTTCACCAGAGTTGGTTTATTTTCATCCATACAACTGCATATGGAGAAAACTTCTTGTTAATGATGGACATGTACCCATATGCAAACATATTGTTGAAGTCTAGTCCACTCCTTTATGTAACAGACAGATAACTTCAAATAAGATATGTATGAAAATCAAGTTTTAGTTATTTCACGCAGTATAATGTGAACATAAGTATGTGATAATGGCAATGGATTCCACCAGAGCAATGTTGTCCTGTTCCACTTCAATAAACACACAACACCGAATGAATTTTGACGTCCTTTATTAAACTTCCATAAACACGATTGTTAACCAATAGTTATAAATGTCAAGCAAATCATGACACACGTGATAATAATACCCATGGAAGAAGACATGAAATAACCATAAGGGCAGTGCAACCGCTCACCTTTGATAAGCAGCGTCCCCCACTTGCTCACTTATCCTTGCACTAACAAGGCAGCGTTCATGCTCATCTTCAATTTATTGAATTACACCACCATGCATATAAGCAGCTCAGCTTGCTTAATAACTTGTCCACCAGAGTAACCGCTCACTTTCCTTCCAAACTTATTGAATTGCACATCCATCACCAGAGGGGGAACAGAAGAGGGCAAGCCTTCCCCTCTTCTCTGCCTTCCCCACTAAAATACACAAAATCCCTGCTAATAAAAAAGGGGAGGGAGGGCAGCAAGTTCAAGCCAAAATGTGACTCCTACTCTCATTACACTTGATAAAACCCTCTAATCCCCTCCCTATTTTTACCGCATTTCCTCCTAACATCCCTCCCTCACATTTAACCCTATCCTACCCTTATACATTTAATCCCTCCTGTCCCATGTATCTAACACCACTGAAGATGTCCCAGGACAAAAGGGTCTGTTCCAAACCTCATTTGTCCTGTTCCACTTCAATAAACACACAACACCGAATGAATTTTGACGTCCTTTATTAAACTTCCATAAACATGATTGTTAACCAATAGTTATAAATTTCAAACAAATCATGACACAGGTGATAATAATATCCATGGAAGAAGACATGAAATAGCCATAAGGGCAGTGCAACCGCTCACATTTGATAAGCAGCATCCCCCACTTGCTCACTTATCCTTGCACTAATGAGGCAGCGTTTATGCTCATCTTCAATTTATTGAATTACACCACCATCCATATAAGCAGCTCAGCTTGCTTAATAACTTGTCCACCAGAGAAACCTCTCACTTTCCTTCTAGACTTCTTGAATTGCACATCTATCACCAGAGGGGGATCAGAAGAGGGCCAACCTGCCACTCTTCACCCCCCACCAGCCTGACCAGGCTGTTCCCCCTCTTTTCACCAAAACTTCCATCCTAAGGCCAAACATCGTTTGGTGCACCCATTTTCTAAACCTTAGCTAAGCCATAAGTACCAGCCCTCATCTGCAAAGAAACCCAGCAGACTGTGCCTTTCTTAAGCCTCCCTCATAGACAGTACCCAAATCCTGAACTATCCCCTAAAATACCTGCATACCTGCAATACCTGAAAAAACCCACTATCCCAAACCAGTGTAAAATCAACTGTGCTTCAATGAACCCAGATAAAGTAATATGTACCACATCCAATCAACAAAATTCATTACCTTCCACCTCAGTTTACTGCAAGGATTGCTCCTTCTAACTGCCCTATACAACCTCAATGTATACAAGGGCAACTGCCGACTAACCTTAACAGCAGCCATATCATAGATCAAGAACCTGCCTGTCATCCCTCCAACTATCCAATATGAGAGTAGCATCTAAGAACCATCCTTGCCCTCGCTGGCCCTCACCTTTCTGCAATGACTAACCACAGCCATAACAAATGCCAGAAATACACTCCCAAACTCCACACCTATAAACGTATAATCAAAATACAAATCCCTATAACACACCCTATCCATATGCTGCAAGGGCGTACCAAATAACTAAGCCACAAGCAACAAAATTGATGAACTACATTCTCCATGTCCCTTCACATGCAAAGAGGGCATGCAAAGCCCACAGAACTGCCCCCCAAGAATCGAACTGGAGAACCTCTAGCTGTGAAATGACAGAAATCGCTGAACCACTGCATCCCATGATGTTTAAATAATAAAACTCTTAATTCTACCATGTATTGTACATGATCCTGTATGAAAAATCAAATGAGGTCATAAAACATTAATACTTATTCTAAAGTAAACAAAAAGTTGGTTGTGCTTCATCATCCTGGACAGTCACGAGTATCTTCTTCTTTCAGATCACTGTGCTTGCCTTTACAACTATCCATTTCTGCTTACTCACCCAATAACCCCACCACTTAATTGACACCAAAGCATGATCATCTGTGAACTCACTGCATCTCACCACTGGAACTCGGCACATCATCTACAAAGAAAGGGACAAAATTAAGCCTTCTAATAGGAACGAGAAGGCTCCACATTATACCCACCTATTCCAAACTACAGCCACAGCATTCCAAGACCCCATCTACGAGAAAGAAAGACATGTAAAACATCCAAAATACATAACACATTCCAAGACATCTTCAAGGACAACCTATCCTACCAACCCAGGAAGGAATGTACCACCGACACTCCCATCTATGACAAAGCAGCCATAACTGAAGCAATGCTTCCATGACTCTATCAAATACCCAAGATAAATTTAACTACCAGTGGAAAAAGTAAACCCCACACCTAAAGGGATCTATCCCTATCCACAAACCAGGTAACTTTACAATTCCAGACCACCAAAGCTGTTGAACATGCTACACCTAAAGAAATCCCAATCCCTCAGTGCCACACGCTCTAGGGATCTAAACCTTGTCATCACCATGAACAAAACATGCTCCTCCCTTTTTTCTTTTTGTACCTTATTATGAGGAGTGTACCTCAGTCAAGGCCCTAAAAGTCCATGTTCATCAGAGTTCCCCACTGAAAGGGCCTGTCATAAACTCAGTGTTAGGAGTTGTTTAACTGATATCCATGGTAATAAACAAGAATCATATTTATTCATTAAAAGATAACTTTTTTATATGAATTAACCACTATCTTTTAACCATCCTATGACCCTCCCAGATGAAGTTGCCAGCAAGCCACGAGCATGCGTCCCGGACAGTCAAGAGCTCTGTACACCAGCCACGATATTATACAATGGACCAAAATACAACCTATGTATCCCACCCTATGCAAATCCTTGCCCTCACTAGAGCCATGAAGTAAGAAATAACATGTCCTGATTGCTTTTCCCTATGCTGCTTGTATCTCCCCCAACTTACGAATAAAATAAAAGAAATCCATTTGCAGTTCACCCAAAATTACATTGCGCTGCAAACCACGTGCCAGGAATGCTTTACTCCATGTGGCCAAAACGTTTTTTGTCCAGCCATACACATTAAACAAGTTTATAAATTTAGATCGACATTTATACATTTACATATAAAGACAGATCAAAAACTACGTAAAACTGATAATGTTATCAGGACTTCTTTATGTCTAATTTGACTACATATCACAGTTACCTTACCTAGGTTACTGTTATAAATACCCCACACCAAATCATGACTGTATACCACTAAGATGCCTACCTCTCACATCTGACATTTACCAAACCCCTCTTTAATGAACTATTACACCTCCTCATTTAAAATATAGGGGTTACCAATGCGTTCCCTGCATGCATGCTGCCCTGCAACCCTGCCCCGATGACCCCAAACAAAAATGGGCATCAGCCCCTTTAACTCTTGTTTTATGATATTAATCTATATAACTACAATTTTTCATTTTAGAAAATCTCCATGGCCAAGTAACACTGGCAAGACTCCTTAGTCTCACATGAAAGCTTTCAAATAGCTGAAGAAAATACCACCGACATTCTCCTTGCAACCTGAGTTGTTGAGATCTTGTAAGTTGTTAACAAAATATTACAAACATAAGTTACCGTGTATACTGTGACCTACAAAACTCAATTTTAACACCTGAACTAAGGAATACTACCACTATAACAATTTGTAATGAAGGATTTCCATTTATGCTTCCTTCATAACCCCTATGGTCCCAGAGATATAAACCTACTATCCCGTCGTTTATCTGACAATGTGATGCCACTCCCCCTACCCTCTATTGAGTGTCATTGTAAATATATTTGCGGCCCAATTTTCACACTGCCTAAAATGCAAGTAGCTAAGCTACCATACTGACAGTAGGTATAAGTGAGGCACAAGACGTGGAAGGTTTTATCTTACTAGGTTAACTCGGACTTATTTCCTCAGTTTCTTTTGCCCCCTCATCTTTGTTAATCTACCTTTTCTGAAGGATTTGAAGACTGAAAATTAAATGTGTGTCAGTAATCCGTGACTTCAAGTCCTCAACTCATTCCAATGATTTGCCAGAAACCACAACTTTTATGCAGAATAGTCCAAAATATGAGTCAAAAAACTGGACAGTTGAGATGTATAACCACCCCTCAAACTTCTCCCAACTTAACATGTGATGCTGATGAAATCCAAACAGACATGCCTAAAATTCGAGACAAATTGGGGCATTTAGATAATGGGTGTGAGATGAGTTTTCATCAGGTAATCTACTCTCCTGCTGGGTTCAAAATAAAATACATACTAAACTTGTAACCAACTAAAAGCAAAGCATCAAGCATGAATACAATCCCAAACTCCTCTTCATAATACGTACAGCATTATGTCACATCACTGGGTTTCAAGTAATCTACTCTCCTGTCAGCATTATGTCACATCACCAATGACTCATACCTGTCAACCACCCAGAGCAAGAATTCTGGACCAAGCCAAGCCCAAAGTCAAGAACATTCTGGACTTTCATGAAATCCGCACAGCCCACAAATGTAGAAAGTCGATAGGACAACAGCCACGCAACCACATTCATCTCCCGCAGGAGCTGAGTTTTGAAATTCAAACTCCAGTCCTCATCCAGTGACTCCAACCACCCCCCCACATAGGCTAATATACATACATATATTTTTTATAAAATTTATCAATTTTAAGGTGTTAGTCATATGCAAATAGTAAATTCTGTATAAGTTTTGTATATATAGGTTTTTATAATATGGAGCCTACTTATTAGATTACTTCAGATATATATTTTTAGTAAGTATTAGAATGGAATATTTAATGGTTGTATAAACAGCTAACACTCTCTTGTTTAGAAGCTTGGCTCTTTAACTTGATTTTCTAAAAAGTAGGTATCTAATTGTTTTCAGGCTACACCCTGTTATAATTAATTGAAAGAGTCAAGAACCATTACTATAGGTTAATTAATTCTTGATTTTAATAATGCCTGTAGATATAATGAATGTGTTTTACTATTGTTTATTGAATCTGAAGAAGCGTGCCTTTGTGGATGCACGCGAAAGCGCTCATTCTGTTATTTTAATAAAGAAGATTTTGTTACGTGGTGGTGCCCTCCAGTTTGTACTACACTGTCTGCTTTTTCTCTGGAAACACCTTTGAGGGTCAGGTTTGCTGCTTTTTTCGGCTTTTGGATTTTTTCTCTGCTTGTTCCTGACTCTACACGATGGATACCCCAGCCGTTGAACTGGATTATAATCCGGAGAAGAGTTTCTCCAAGTGGAACAGTTTATGTGATAAGAAAGCTAATCCTCTATTGACTTTTGAGCTGACTATGGATGCGGCATCTAATGAAACAGGTACTGCCAATTTGTGGACGGAGTTTAACTCTGTATTTAAAGATCTTGAAAATAACTTGTACAGACAGTTTTGTTTATTATGGCAAAGACGCCATTTAGAGGCATGTCTGCATTTCAAAATTGTTCCGAGAGGAATGAGAGTATTATGTATGCCATCCTACGGAGACTCTCATCCGGAACTTTTGAAAAATTGGCAAAAGCTCAATCTAGAGCTTAGCTTTAACTACATAAAGCTACTCATAGACTATTTTCTGCCAATAGAGAATGCTTTAATGGAGAAGAATGATAGTCTATATAAAGAAATAGTGAAAAAATTTAAAGGGGAAATTTTCAGTAATAGACTTGACAATTTGTTAAGTCAAATAAGTGCATATGGGGAGAGACTCCAATCAATTAAACTACGTAAACTCCAGAGAGACCATAATGACTTCATGAATGGCCAGGTCTTTGTATGGGCGAGACAAGAACGTGATAACTTGCAGCAAAGAACTGCAAGGGTAACATCGGATACACAAAGAAATATTTCCGTGATTGACAGAGACATTGCCCCTTTAATTACACCCACTCTACAGGATGACATCATGCCGACTTTAACCGGAAGTCTTAGACAAGTCTCGCATGAACTCAATGATACTCCACCACCTAACCAAATGGCTTTGCAGCAGCAGGTGGATCTAGGAGCGAGACCGAAACTTCAACAGACCAACATTGAGTCTTTTTTGCCATTACCGGTGCGTGTAAGACGGAGCTCAAGAGGAAGGTCGGAGAGTCGCACAAGAAGGAAAAGGAAGTTCTCAGGCAAACCACAGCACAAGAGGGGACGTCAGAATGACTGAACAATCTGGTTTACAATTTATCGGACTTATTTTTGAATAATGTGGATTATTCTTTGTTGAACAAAGGCCTAAGCTATATACCGGCACAAATAAGTAAGATCTCTGATTTGTTAACAGATTTAAGAGCGTTTGCTCGTAAAATTGCGCTAAAATTATCGTTTAAAAATGTTAAGAATGTTTCAAGTAATGATATAGCTTTTAATGCTCAACATAATTTTGAAGGTTTTAAAAGAAAAAGTTTATATACGCCAGTGCCTCATCCATGTATAGATGCATTTATTAAATTGTGTGAAAATGATTTATATAAACATTATAGTTTGTATAACAAAGGTACTCTACATTTGTTACATAATTTATCACAAGAAGAATGGAATTCATTGAACCGTTTAATTGAGAACACCAATGTGGTTATTAGACCAGTAGATAAAGGCGGGGGTTTAGTGTTACTGAATAGAAAAGACTATTATGCATATATGGAACTTCTTCTTAATGATAATATTACTTATAAACTAATAGATGAAAAAACTGTTCAAGGCCTGATTTTTCAGGTACATCAAGAATTGAATGAACTACTATTATGTAGACAGATTAGTTATGATTTTTATCTATTCTTATTGATTGAGCATCCTACTATACCTTATTTAAAAGGCCTTCCAAAAATGCACAAGGGACAGATACCACCTCCTATGCGTCCCATTGTAGTTGGACACAATTGGGTAACTGAAAATCTTTCCATATTCTTGGAGAAAAAATTAAAACCACTAGTATCTTCAGTACCTACAATTCTAAGAGATTCTTATCAATTGATTGATTATACTAAGAACTTAGACTTTCAGGTCACAGAAACACATGTTTTAGTCACACTAGACGTAAATAGTCTATTTACTGCAATTCCTAACCTGTATGGCATGGAAGCCATTAGGTCCCTATTGAATAAGGAAGGTAAATTTACCAATAATGAACAAGTTCTAATTAATACACTATTGGAAATAGTTTTGACTAAGAATGCTATGATGTTTAATGAACACTTCTATATACAACAGTGGGGGGTGGCCATGGGCACCCCCTGCGCTAACACATATGCAAACCTTGTTGTATATAGTTGGGAGACTACAAATCTGTTCACACACCCTAGTTATAAGAAGATACTTTTCTACTACAGATTCGTAGATGATATACTACTATTATGGGATGGAACCATACAAGAACTGAAAAGTTTTATAGTAGATCTAGAGATGACCACAGACTTTTTAAAGTTCTCAATTGAATATTCTTTCTCAGAAATTGATTTTTTGGATTTAAAAATAAAAAAGGATGGACAAGGGGGATTAGAAACATCTTTATTTAGAAAAGCATGCTGGAAAAATAGTTTGTTGCAATATGACAGCATGCACCCAAGATTCATCTTTAAAAATATAGTAAAGGGACAATATGTAAGGGTAGATAGAATATGTCAAGACCTTAATGTTAGGAATCATGAATTTGATATACTAGAAAAAATGTTTCAGGATAGGAAATATAACCCAGATATGGTTAGAAATATTAAAGATTCATTTATACAAGAGAATGATATATCCAGGGGTCATAAGTACTCTATTTATTCTGATGTAGGAAGAACTTGGAATTTTTCATCTAAAAGTAATTATATAAACTTTTCAAAAATAAACTCAGACTACGTTAGATGTATTATTACTTATACAAGTGATAACAAATATATAACAGATGTTATTTCAAAGAATTGGCCCATACTTACAACAAATGAAGACATTAAACGATTAGTGGGTGTAAGACCGAATTTTGTATACAGGAATTCAAAGAACTTGAAACGGATACTCTGTGATGAAAAACTGCATAGAGCTTTGATATCTTATAATCCGTTCATGAATAACACTAGAGGAACCCACTCCTGTGGGAAATGTAGTTCATGTGTATGGATATCTAAGGAAAAGACATTCTTCCACTCTGAGTTATTATTCAACTTTGAATTTAAGTGTACTGCAAACTGTGAGGATAGCAATGTTATCTACCTGGCCACCTGTGAGGCATGCCCGGCCTTTTATATAGGCATGACCACAAGGAGGCTCAGGGATAGGATACAAGAACACATTTATGCTATCAAAAAAGCTGATCAAAAGAATGCTTTGGCCAAACATATTATAGATTATCCAGAACATAAGTTTCTATTTAGAGTACTACAAAAGAAAGAACTGAATATTAGAAAAGGTGACAACTTTAATGACCTTGAGAATATAGAATTAAATTGGATTTTTAAATTTAGAGCTCAAAGTTCTCCAGGTTTGAACACATATGTGAGTATTAGATCACATTTGAAAAGACGAAAATACTAATACAAAATGGAATATCTGTCTATTGCATTTGGATTCTCTTTATTATCTAGCTTTTATTCCTGTATTTATTACCATATTTCATATTATGTGAAGAATTCTTTATATGAATTTATGAGAACATGTATTTGTTCATTTATCTATTTATTTATTTTATTCTATTACTTTTTCTAGGTCATATTTCAGCACATATTTGTATAAAAATGCATCTCTGTATAGAATTGATATGAATTATTTTAGAATAGAGGCTGTGAATTGAATGATGGCATTTAATATTTTATAACATACATTTCTCTCCCATAATATGCATATAGGCTAATATACATACATATATTTTTTATAAAATTTATCAATTTTAAGGTGTTAGTCATATGCAAATAGTAAATTCTGTATAAGTTTTGTATATATAGGTTTTTATAATATGGAGCCTACTTATTAGATTACTTCAGATATATATTTTTAGTAAGTATTAGAATGGAATATTTAATGGTTGTATAAACAGCTAACACTCTCTTGTTTAGAAGCTTGGCTCTTTAACTTGATTTTCTAAAAAGTAGGTAGCTAATTGTTTTCAGGCTACACCCTGTTATAATTAATTGAAAGAGTCAAGAACCATTACTATAGGTTAATTAATTCTTGATTTTAATAATGCCTGTAGATATAATGAATGTGTTTTACTATTGTTTATTGAATCTGAAGAAGCGTGCCTTTGTGGATGCACGCGAAAGCGCTCATTCTGTTATTTTAATAAAGAAGATTTTGTTACGTGGTGGTGCCCTCCAGTTTGTACTACACCCTCTATTGAGTGTCATTGTAAATATATTTGCGGCCCAATTTTCACACTGCCTAAAATGCAAGTAGCTAAGCTACCATACTGACAGTAGGTATAAGTGAGGCACAAGACGTGGAAGGTTTTATCTTACTAGGTTAACTCGGACTTATTTCCTCAGTTTCTTTTGCCCCCTCATCTTTGTTAATCTACCTTTTCTGAAGGATTTGAAGACTGAAAATTAAATGTGTGTCAGTAATCCGTGACTTCAAGTCCTCAACTCATTCCAATGATTTGCCAGAAACCACAACTTTTATGCAGAATAGTCCAAAATATGAGTCAAAAAACTGGACAGTTGAGATGTATGACCACCCCTCAAACTTCTCCCAACTTAACATGTGATGCTGATGAAATCCAAACAGACATGCCTAAAATTCGAGACAAATTGGGGCATTTAGATAATGGGTGTGAGATGAGTTTTCATCAGGTAATCTACTCTCCTGCTGGGTTCAAAATAAAATACATACTAAACTTGTAACCAACTAAAAGCAAAGCATCAAACATGAATACAATCCCAAACTCCTCTTCATAATGCGTACAGCATTATGTCACATCACTGGGTTTCAAGTAATCTACTCTCCTGTCAGCATTATGTCACATCACCAATGACTCATACCTGTCAACCACCCAGAGCAAGAATTCTGGACCAAGCCAAGCCCAAAGTCAAGAACATTCTGGACTTTCATGAAATCCGCACAGCCCACAAATGTAGAAAGTCGATAGGACAACAGCCTCGCAACCACATTCATCTCCCGCAGGAGCTGAGTTTTGAAATTCAAACTCCAGTCCTCATCCAGTGACTCCAACCACCCCCCCCCCAAAAAAAAAAAAATTCCATGAAAGATGGGCCAAAACCATGATGCAAAATCTGGACATGCCTCAAAATCTGGACAGCTGAGAGGCATGTGCACCATCACATACAACTACGGCGAAGAGGGACCGACAGAGGGGAGCAACAAAATGCAATGCTCTCTTCTACATCCACTCATTTCATTTTTTTATTTTTTTATTTTTAAGAAGCCTCATAAGCCTCACAAAGTCCACCAAATGAAATGAGTTCTCAACAGCGGTGCACAGATGAACATCCCCAGCACCGCAGCCAACCCTCCCAGGCACCAAAAAACACCACTGACCTCTCATAGGGCATGCAAAAAGACAGAAAGCAGTGACATTGGTATAAATATGACCCAACCAGAGCAGTATATGAGCACACTCTGAGAAGACAATAGCATAGGCACATTCAACATGAACCATCAATAAACATTTCACTTTATTTATGTATTTCCACTTCATTTCATCTTGAAAGCAAACAAGGTGCTAGGCTGTTCACCCATGCACATCTGCTTGTGCATCCATTCTCTCTCTCTCTCTCTCTCTCACACAACTTGTGTTCCAAAACCAATCCAATTCAAGGCAAGGCTGAAGCAGAAGCTCGCCTGTCCCCCTCCTCCAACTGCAGTCCCACCCACCCCCACCAAGCAAAATTGAGAAACCGAACACCACTCCACTCCAAACCTACCCCCCCCATGGCCCAACGACCATGAACATGCGCAGTGGGAATGACAAATGGAAGCCCGCGAAAACACCACAAACCATCATGCATGAGTCCAATGGAAGCCCACAAACCAGGCGAGGACGGAGCCGCACGGGATCCAACAAGCCATGACAAACAGGAAAAAAGTAGAACCACTGAAGGTAGAATGTAGAACACATCAACCCTCCTCTCCTCCACAAGCCACAGTCCAAGCCTGATCACAATTGCACCTCACCAGCTTTGCAGGCCAATCCCAAGCCAAACCTTATCTCGGAGCAAAGAGATGAACCCAAAACCCGCGAAAGGCTCCTCACAGCCTGACAAAAGTAAACCGTGAATCACTACACCACCAATGCACATTCCGAAAACTATCTACCCAAAACCCTACCCCCAGCAATATCCCCTCAACCACACGCCGCCAACGCCTCTATTTAGAAGAAGAAAAAATAATAATAATAATTGGCTATTCAAATCAACCAACAATGCATCCTATCTTCTTAGGCCCCATACCGCAAACATCCATACCTCAACAATGCTACTATCACATTAAATGCAGTAACCCTGCTAAAGAAAGCCTCTGCACAGCTAACTCACACTAATAGGACTATACAAAGGGGAAACAAGTGACTACCTCCCAACCAAACAATACCACATCTTAGAAAAATCCTGCAACTGCCATAGTGCCGACGCGCAAACCCCCAAACTACCCTTGTCCCCCACAACGACTACTACAGAAAAAGACTGAAATTATACCTACCAACTGTCCGGATTACCAACCGAAAGCTCACCAACCACTTTAAACTATGTCTACTGGTAGCCTAATGCTACCAAAAATAATAAAGACCTGTAATGTTATTCTACACCTAACTCCTTACAAGCATGACAGTAATACACTAACAAAACCTGTGAATGCCAAATCTGTGAATGCAATCCCAAAAACAAAACAAAAAAAAAACCTTTAACCAGCATACATATTACCATACCCTATACCCTAGGTGCTCACCTCATCATGCCCACCACCAAACCAAGGCCTACCTGACCAAAGAACACACTGGTCATCAGGATATGAACGTGCAGCACAGAAAGTTCATGCCAAAATGTGACTCCTACTCTCATTACACTTGACAAAACCCTCTAATCCCCTCCCTATTCATACCTCATTTCCTTCTAACATCCCTCCCTCACATTTAACCCTATCATGCCCTTAACCTTTTAATCCCTCCTGTCCCATGTATCTAACACCACTGAAGATGTTCCAGGACAGAAGGGTCTGTTCAAAACCTCATTAAGCAGGTGGCATCTTACCTTTGAAGCTATCTCTGATTTAGGTATATCCCTGAGTGAGGTTAACTACCTGCACACAGCTTTTAAGTACCTTTTGTGCCATATATAATTGATGAGGTCCATTAGTATTCAGTGCTTTGAAATCCCATTAGCGAACATCTGTGTAAGTTCTTGAATCTTGGCACAAAATCAATAGTCTGGCAAAAGTGTACAGTGGTCAGCAAAGCTGCCCCATAGGTATCAATAAATAGGAATATATATAACACATGCTCTATGCCCTCCAATAGTCTGCTACATCCTATATGCGCCAACTTTAAAATGTAATATTGATACATATTCTTATTACACCACTGTACCTTGCAAACTAAGTGGGACCTCAGCTTTTTTTGGAAAACATTTTGTGCAACTTTCAACTGCAATAGTGAGGATGTTGACTGAAAGGAGATGTCTGCAAGTCCAGGAGCTGAACTGCTCAGATGAAGAGATGACACAGATGCTCACTGTATATGCTTGACATGACCAGAGGGTGTGAGGAAACCCCAGGAACTTTCTGATTATTGACATCTGGAACCCAATTGTGAAGGACTACCATGGATGAACTGGGATTGACTGAAATGACGTGCAGGTCCATCAATGCATTGATGATCTACATCAATGGGATGCAGATAAACTTTGCTGGAGGTTCAGAGAGGTCCAACACCAGTCACCAAATGCCAACAGTAAGTTACATACCCATACATTAGCACCTCTGCTGTCATATATGTATGTAGTAAGCATACGTGTTTATGTGATACATTGTGTTTCAAGTATATTCCATGGATATCTGTATTAATAATAGTCATTTATATGGACGCAATTTTGTTCTACTCATTAAAGTTAACACTCACATGACAACACATTCTGAGGTTATCCACAACTATACTGGGACAATGGAAACATGCAGGGCTGTCAGATGTAACTGTGTATTAATCCAAACTTCAGATATAGTACATTTACTAATGTTCCATAATATCTGCTTTTAAAACATCAAATGAACTGTGATGTCCCTAGCTCAACTGGTTAAGCAATATGGTAAACTTACTATTGTTTGCCTATATGTTGAGTGTAGCTTCTTTCTGAAAATATATTGGCAGTGATTCATTTAAGATTGCATCACATATGGCAGATCTGTATTAGTTTCTTAAAATATGCAGTACAGACTTTTACACATCTAGCATGGCCATGATGCATTAATGTCTATAGCACTTATGTCATGGATGACTACACATTTCTTCTTTATCTGCAGAGCTTCTAGAAACGCCATACAATATGTATGTGTGAATGCTAAGCAGTACATACGTTAGCAAACTCTAAATTATAAAACTATAAAATTCACAGCAGTTTTTTATAATCCATGTCTGCTTTCATCAGTTTAATGAATGTTAAGGCCAATGCAGGTCATTATGGCTGAAATATGTGTGAGTCCGGTAAACACAATGCAAGTACAAGAAGTGAGATTCTGTAATCCTTTTGCTGTATTATGGCTGTAGGTTTAGCTCAGTATGTTGAGACATTGACTGCCCTCATACTTAATTAACACATTTAGGTTTGAATCTCATGGTTGTGCACTAATTCCTTTAATGTCTATTTATTTAAAGTGCATGCAAATCTTTTTTGCAAACTATGAAAGTTCAACTGTGTTTGCCAACACATGATAGTTTTATACTGCAGATAAATGCACATTTCATCATTTTACCATAGACCTTTACAACATCAGTCAAATTGTGACTTCCATTGCTTCAAATGGGTAAGCCATAGGGTAATATAAATGTTGTTTATCTATGTGTGGGTTCAAATCTCAATGTAGCCCATTCTGGATGGCATCTTGGCAGTTATACGTTTACCATTTCACAGCACATATGGGAGACCTATAATGTTTGATGATGTGATACATTTATTTATTTATTTATTTATTTTATATTTGTTGACCGGGCTAGTCTAGCTGAATACATATTCATTTTCAGTAGAGGCCTGGGGAGAAAAGCTCCAAGTATGAGAAGATTATTCCATACAATAGCTAGAATAAAAAAACAAGCTTAAAATACATTATAAAGCAAAAAATGTTTGTAAAGAGAGTACAAGAAATTTGTGTGATCCAAGTTACAGAGTCATGATATAGGTTTAAGCAGCAATCAAGCCATGAGTTTTCTGGTACAATCAGCACAAGTTTATACAATATTTGAAAAAAAAAACAAATTGACATTCACTTAGTCAAAGAGGGAGAAAGAGAGTAGACTGGAAAATATAAATAGTAGTAAAGAATTAGCTTGTAATAATTAAAAGTGTGGTGGGGCAGTAGCCCAGGAGGCAGGGGAAAAGGGGAAGTGAAAGGAGGATAAGTAATGTTTAGTCAGGCATTGAGCAGGGACAAAGCCAATGTATTTTTAGGTGATCTTTGAGGTGTTTCTTAAAGAGTGGAGTAGATGAGAGAGAGGTTAGTGTTTTAGGAAGGTTGTTCCAGATTCTGCCCATGACATTGGTAAAGAGTGAGTCACCAGCTTTGTTGTTGGATTTATTGTTGGCAATTAGTAACTTGCTAGCTGAGCATAGTGTTGTAAGATTTTTATATGGGGAGATCAAGTTAGAGAGGATAGGAGTATTAGTAAGGTGGTACAGAATTTTTTGTGTGATCACAAGTTGATTGTATCGTAGTTGGTTTTGTAGTTCTAACCATTTGAGTTATTTGAGGTTGAGACAGTGGTGGGTTCTATAGGGAGAGCCAGTGGCAAATCTGACTATATTATTATAGCTAGTTTCAAGCTTGGTAAGATTGTGCTTAGATAGATTGGTATAAATGGCAGAAGCATAGAATAGGGTAGAAGTAAGATGAGCCTGGGCAATGGTGGTTCTAGCCAGTTGTGTAAGGAATGGTTTGATTCTATACAGAGAGCCTAGTTTTTTATTGATAATTTAAATAGTATTATTGATATGGTCATCAAAGCTGAGGTTATGATCAATGGTTATGCCCAGAAGGCGTGCAGTAGGATCAGGGGAAATACAAGTTCCATTATAGGAGGTAATAGTGAAGTGGATCTGTGGAGATTTTTGGGTGGGAGTGAAAAGTAATAATTTGTTTTTTTTGGGGGTTGAGGAGAAGACATTGATCAGTAAACCACTTTTCAACAGAGTTAAATACAGTTTGAGTAAGGGTTTGGAGAGAGGATGAGGACTTAGAAGTACAGATTAGAGTAGAGTCATCAGCGTATTGTATGCAAGTGGCTTGTGGAACAACAGTGTAGAGATTGTTAATAAAAATAGAAAAAAGAAGAGGGCCTAGGATAGAGCCTTGAGGGACTCCAGTGTTCACAGGGAGGGGTGTGGAAAGATTATTGTCCCAGAGCACTGCTTGATGTCTGTTATCTAGATAGGGTTTAAACCAAAGAATAGCTTGTGGGTCAAGAGATTGGGCTTTTAGAGTACTGATAAGTAAGCTATGGTTGACCATATCAAAAGCTTTTGATAGGTCTATAAATAGAGCAGATGAGAGAGAGTTATTGTTTTGATTCCTGTTAATACAGTCAGTAAAGCTTAGTAGGGCAGTAGTAGTGCTATGAAAGGGTCTAAAGCCATGCTGACAGTTAGCAAGTAAGTTGTTATGGAGCAGGTGTTGAAGTAGTTGATGGTGGATAAATTTTTCCATTATTTTGGCTAATGGAGAGAGTAGAGCAATTGGTCGGAAGTTGGAAATGTCAGTGGATTTACCTCCTTTATGCAAAGGGATTATATGGGATACTTTCCATATGGAAGGGATGGTACCTTCTATGATTGTTCTGTTTATAAGGATGGATACTGGATAAGCTAAGGCTTTGGCAGCTACTTGAAGGTATTCTGCTGGGAGGTTATCAGCAGAGATTAGAGATTAGAGATTAGATTAGATTAGATTACATTAGAGATCTTATGCATCTAGCATGGCTGTTGTGAATTGACACCTATAGCACTTAGGCTGCTGATGACTGTGCATATTTATGTTATAAGTAAAGCTTCTAGAAACATCACACATTATACTTCTGTTGATGATGTATATGGGAATGCTGGGCAATGCATACATATTTTACCTCTACAGTTTAAATTACACAACATTATTATATATAATTATACATTTATACAACCCATTGCTTCTTCTCACTGACTGTCCATCTACCTCATTTTCATGTTTAGGTTTGAATCTCACAGTTGAACAGCAATTCCTTTAATGGATATTTATGTGTTTCAATTACAGACAAATGTTTTCTTGCAAACTAGGACAGTTTGAAACCTGCACTTTTATAGCTGTGGGATATTGCTGTAAGCAATATGATGATATGTAGTCATGATTGAGTAGTTATGTTGTTCAATTCTCACTGCAGGCATTATGTACATTATTGGCCAGATTAAATATTAGGTTATGAATGGTAACAGTTTTTAAACTCTATTAGTAATTTGGGTAATGGATGTCAACAGTTCACATTCGCACAACACATTTTGGATATATTATGTACAATGTGATGTTAAATGTGTAGAACAGCTTATGTTGTGCACATGACAGCACTTATAATCTTTTATGTGCCGTGTAATATACACACAAAACTTCCGTAATATATGTATGTACATGTAAAGACTAAATGACAGACACATATACACCTATGCATATAGGTGGATCTATTGATCTAGATATATATATATATATATATATATATATATATATATATATATATATATATATATATATATATATATATATATATATATATATATATATATATGCCTATGCAGACATATGTATGTATTAAATTTTATTAATGCATTGTACATGCAAAAAGATGGACAAATTGAACTTTTATTCATCATATACATGTGTGCACAATTTTATCAGTTATGACATTTTACCACAATCAGTTTAGCATACAATAACTGTACATATGAAAGTCTTTGTCCACAAGGTTAAGTATATCTGTACATTTATACAGTGTCATCTTAGATTGGAAAACCTGTTAATGTGTGCAATATTTCCCTGCATATTCACAGATGTAAGTTATTTGACTTCCATCAATTCATGCAACCCCAACAAGTATCAATAAGTTATACAGATTGGATTCTGGTTTGTAGAGTGACCAAAGGTGACAGTTACAGGTTTGAATGAAGCTTTCTCCTGTTTGTTTACAATTATCCTCTCATGTGTGCACAGTAATGACAGTGAAATATCAGTGACTGAGTATGCAAAACGTGATACTGCATTGTATGGTAATACTTATTAACATGCACTAATAACTATTTCCTCACTGTTCTTTTGTTGTACATAACAGTCATTGTCCCAGTCCCCTTCAATGAACACAACACACTGATTGACATTTGATAACCTTTATTAAAACTTCCATAACATAACTTTGATTACCAAAATTTGTTAAATACAACTAAACATGGTGTAGTCGATTCTAAACACAGAATAAACATCTTTGCAATGTTAATCAGGACAGCGTACCTGTTCATCCTTCAACAGTAAGCAGCGTCCATACCTTCGCTCACTTACTTTACTTATAAATATCCTTGTAACAATAATCTGGACAGTGTACCCGCTCATCTGACCCAGTAAGCAGCATCCATACCTTTGTTCACTTACTTTATTCATGAAGCTTCATAAACCATTCACTGAATTACCTTCAAACCAAATAAGTAGCGTCCTTACCTCTGCTTGCTTATCTATTCAACAAAACTCCTCAAAATGCACCACCAGAAACCAGAGGGGGAACAGAAGAGGGCAAGCCTGTCCCTGTTCTCCACCACTAGCCTGACCTGGCTGTTCCCCCTCACCACCAACTTCCATCAGCTAGCCACCCTTAGGTGATAAGGCCAAGCATTATTCGGTGTACCATAATTACCAGGACATTACCTAATGCTTACCAAAGCATCACCTGCCACTGGAGCAAGAATACTCAACCACCAACCACTAAAATAAAAGCAATTGCATATCACCCTTCCCAACCAGTTCCTTTTACTTGCCCAATGACATGCAGAACCTGAAAAACTTAAAATGCCATTTAACAGCCGCCTAGCCAACACCAACTACTCATATCAACAGTAAGGCACCTAAACCCCATGATGGCTTTAGCAGTCTGACCTGTCTTTGTTCTATCAATACCCTTGAATGCCACCAACAATATACCAAACTGAAAATGCCCTATGTCACAGTTAGAACCAGATTATACCAGAATGAAAATGCCCCATGGTCAAACAAGATTAGTGACATGCCAACCCCATCCGGCATGTAGAAATTAAACCATATCTTTCTCTCCTTCAATTACAGTAAATCAGACCACACATCCATGCAGGGACACTCACATAGCTCACAACTTGACACAATTACTCAATACTTGCCCTGAGTGTTCCACCATGAAACAATGACCATCAAACTCCTATAACAAACCTATCCCAACCCTTCAACATAATGAACCCCTAGCCATAATTAACTTCACATCCCCTTAACACCCATGTGACTAATGAGCAAATATTAAAGAGGATTACATGCACATTATCATGCACTACTCTGGAAAAAAAAACTATAAACCTGTGATACCCAAAACAAGACCTTAATGTCCACCATTCCCCTGTGATAAGTTTGTGTTCCCTCAAGCACCACCTCAGAAAGGTTCGCTACACCTATGTTAGCAATTTCACGGATGCCCATGGTAAATAAAGAGTCATTATTCCATAACAGGCCCAGTCCATAAGAAAATTACATTCTTAAACATCCTATGAGCCCAAAGTTACAAGTTACCAGATGAAAAGCATGCAAACAGTAGAGGCACAGCCAACCCGAACTGCCACTCATACTCACAAGACCTATAAATCCCCATTCATAGCTCAGATTAAGTTAAATTGCCTGGATGATATCCCAATATTGAGCTGCCAGTGGTAGGAACATTTATCACAGACGCATCCAACTTTCAAGCTCATCTCCTTCCAGTCACCAATTGACGTCCTCTATTTGTCTATCTGCAACCTCGATACTCACCAGTCCAGCAAACTGCACTGCAAAGAAAAGAAACAAGTGTAACTCCTCTAACCACCAGCCAACACTGCCAAAGGCCCACCATATCAATCCACTGTGCAGCCACTACCCTGCCCCATATTCCTATTATGTCATCCCCTTTAATCATGCTTGTTTGTTGTAGGGTTTCCATATTGTTATTCTATACTCAAGTTTGGGTCTAATGTAAGTAACAATTAATGATGCCATTATTTTGATTATCTAACTTTATATATCTTTTATACCACCTATAGTACTTTAATTATTGTTAACCACTTGGTTGAAATGATTAGAAAAACTCATAGCTAATCTAGCCATATACCCTGGGACTTAATCGGGTCTGCAGTTTCAATTACTGTGTGCTGAATTACATTCTCACCTGTCAATGTTTGCCTACCAAACTTCAAATGTTTAGTGTGATGTATAAACTTAGAAAATTGATAGAACAGATATTGCTTTAACTTTCTGAAGAGGAGAAGTTCTGAAACTTAAATGACCTTCGCAACTTGAGCCCTTAGTAAATGCTCCACCCTTTCCATATCCTGCTAATAGAAGGAAAACAATCCAGGAATCACCCATGTCCCTCTTAAGGTGGGAGAAAAGTAAAGACAACAACGCAAATAGGCAAACGTGTTTATACAATACAAATTAATGCAAATACAAGTACCATAATAACCATAAATAAAATGAACATAGAACCATCCACATTCCTGCTAGGCAACCGACACCATGTCCGTCCTAATTAAGAGCAATGTGCACTGTACTCTGGAACTAGGAGTTGCCCAGGGCCTACCTGAATCATCAACCGTACCCAAAAGCCTATTCTATAAATTAATACCACTTCTTAACCATTCTATGAGCTTCCTAGTTTCCCCCCAAAACCATATAAACTGTTCCTTTGTCTACCCTTTCCCCATAAGTGTCCCTGTTCCACATCATGCCAATGAATGGTGAAACAATAAAGGTAAAGAACATTTTAATCATCACATACTGCTACCCTTAGAGCAGCTTCCAGAACCTGCAGTGGCATCTGCACTAAAGAGGAAAATCTTTAACAGACATTACCCCCATTACACTAACTTGCAAGAGGTTTCAGATCGAGGTTGTGTCTCAGTGTGACTCAGCCTTATATAACCTGTACTCTGACCCCCAGACCATACATCATTACCACAAAATCTGTTACCCAACAATCCTCTAACTCAATCGATCAAACAACCTCTGCCTTCCATCCGATGGGACTACCAGCATGCTCCACCGCACCCAACATAAAGGTTCAGAAAGTAAAGGAATGGAGCTGCAACCATCCTCACCATCCCCTTGTTCCCAAAAGAGTCACTCAGTAAAGGACCCATACTCCACACTATGAGTATAAAAGACACAGGCCTGCAAACTGCTTCAATAAATTCTCAAAAATGTTTATCTATTTATTCAGTTACTGAATGACTGGACTACAGGCAACCACTGTTCTTCACACCTTCAATTGCCCAGCCATTGTACCATGATATTCCTCCTCCAACTGTATACCTCTGCCCCCTCACCTCTTCCATGTTACCCCCGCAACTGTACGTTCCTGTTCAATTAAGCTGCACTGCCAACTACCTCCTGCACTCAACAAGCCAAAATCTTGTTTATGATCAATGACTCTGCTGTCATCATTGCTCCCGTCCAATGTTCCTCAAGCATAAATAGATCTCCACTATGACCAACCACACAAACAAATTCCGAGAACATCTGGACAACAGAAGTCCACCACTAGACTGAGAGGCCACACCACAGCCCCCAATCACATTCCTCCCATAGCCACAATCGGTCCCATAGAAAACCCTCAGAATATGGTACCCACCGTCCAGACCCAAAGAAGCAACCCATTCCAGTCAAATCACAACAGCAGTGGCACAGTTTCAATGAAGACAGTACACAGTCTGAGACCAAAGGATGCGATGGCAGCATTTTAAAGTTTAAAGATCAAAAATGGCAAACTTGCTAGCATTTTTATTCCTGGAACACTAAAGCATGAATAGCCACAGAATCTCACTCTAATTGTAAGAGCACCATACGTCCAATACAATAGCACAGTGCTCCACATTTTATTCAAGAGCCCAAAAGAGGAATCAAATCTATTGATATCCAAAAAATCTATGACATGATATTTGTAACAAGTCCCTGGTGACATTAAAAAATGTTAGGAGCAAACACTGAAGATATGGATATATATGAACACAGCAATGACTCCAAAGAAACCACCTCCTTCACAATCAGCTCCCCAGCAACTCCCCTCACCTACATACTGTCCGAGTCACGCAAACCTAAGCTCACATCCTGCTTTTTGTGCCATTATACCAGTTTGCAACTCACCACACAAGCTTTAGCTTTTTTTTTTATATATAAAATGCATCTTGACAACAAAGGAAATCAGGCCTCTTGTGTTTCTGTGTGTGTGTGTGTGTGTGTGTGTGTGTGTGTGTGTGTGTGTGTGTGCGTGTGTTTATGAGCAGAGAAGGTGCATGGCCCTGCTAGCTCCACACTGCTCATGCACGGTGATCACTGTTGCCTAACTTGTTCATAACCCACAAAAAGGCATTACCAGAAATTGCAAAATTACCTCAGAATGTGACACAATGGACTAGCTCATAAAGGAGCATTTTATTTAGTCACGACTCACTCTTGCCGCTCCCCATCTTCTAGTCCAAAAATTTAACAACCACCTCTTACAAAGCGCAACAGATTAGCAGAAAGGGGAACACTTACTAACAACCCATGCTAACCCCTCGCACAGCACTGTGTAATTATTCCTGCCATAGTTTAAAAAGTTATGACTTAATATACTGCTTACAAAATGTAAATTGGTCTCTCATCTTTCAGTATGCGGGAAGGAATCTTTAAGAATTAAAAGGAGGTACAATTTACCCGAACCAGCAAGTTTGTTTATTATGAGATTTTTTTTTTTATATAACTTATGAAAACTGGCAATAAAGTACTGGCCTACTGCAAAGCTTCTCACTTAGCAATCTGCTATCAAATCTTCCTAAGAGGCAGAGTCACAAACTTGACAAAACTAACATTCTGTGAAGTCAAGATGGTAGAGCAGTGTGTCCACCACACACAGCAGCTGAAATGTCCCCAGACCAGTGCACTTGCACAGGAACTGTAACATAAGGGTTTTTAGGAATTGGCATTTCTAAGCCAAAGCCATCACAGGACAGAAAACTGAAGGCAAGCATGCCACAACAAACCAGGGCCATGAACAGTGAACTGACTGAAAATACAAGCCGACAAGGTATGTATAAGAACAGAAACCCGATCCCTGCAAGTCAAAGATACTCCAACTAGCCATACCAGGAAAGAACGAACATCAAACCAAAACCAGTCACCAAAGGCAATGATACCACATGCACACTCAGATAAAACAAAACAAACACCACAAGTATGCAAGCAAATCACTCAACAATATACCAACTAAATAAAGTACCACCTATCCTGGAGATCTATATATACATATAGAGTATGAAGGGAACTGCTTACCCATTTGGGACCGAACATGACTGCTCACCAGCATGCCACTTAGTTAATAGCGGCACTAATCGAACTAAAGAAGGATAACTTCCACATCAACCACAACTACCCCCCCAAACCACCATGTCAATGAAGTTAAAAAAAAAGATTCCCTTTAACCAGCATACTTATGACCATACCCTATACTCTAGGTACTCACCTCTGCCTGCCCACCACCAAACCAAGGCCTACCTGACCAAAGAACACACGGTCATCAGGACATGAACCTGCAGTATAGCAAGTTCATGCCAAAATGTATTACTTACCCAGGTACACTCATCTAAATCCCTTAAGCACCTCCTAACCTTATCTCATTTCCTTCCAATCATCCCTCCCACAGTTTAACCCTTTCACCTCCCCAACCCATTGAACTCCCATTAATATCCACCTAACACCCCTTGAAGATGTCCCAGGACAACTTGGCTTGTTGCCAAACATCATTTATGCACTGAACCTAAGCAGTCTTTCTGTTGCTCTAATATATCATCTTTTTCTGTTTGCATCTGCTGAAGATTGGGTCAAGAATTGAGACTTGTACACAGAGCATATGCACAGGCTTAAGCAGCAGTGGGGGGATATACATATCTGTTATTACTTTTCACCTTTATATCTCTAAAAATAGTATTAACATATTTAAATCTTCAGTTTTAGATTTATAATCATATGATATTCAAGCATGTTAAAAATATGTCAGACTTTCCATAATGCATCTGCAACTTATGTACAGTATGTAGTGATTTACTGTAAATAACATTAACATTTACAGAATTTTAAGTGAAATGCTTTCTAAAGTTCTATCAAATCATGTTTTTTATTGCATTGATATTATATGATGACTGTGGCACAACTTAAAAGAAAGACATCTATGTTTAACTGGTATATTGAAAACTAACTTGAATATTTTGTATATAAATTGTGCATAGTGTGTTGCTTTTTGTGCAATGGATAGTATTAAATATGTATGAAAATGATTTGTGGTGAATTCTATGTTATGAATAGCCTGTTTATTCTTTTATTGAATGGGTGTTTGCTGACTCAGCATTCTTAGAACTCTTTTATGGGTATGTACTTCTTGAGTTCCATTTGTCTAGCAATGCTGTATAACAACACAGTGATGGTTTGTTGAACACAACATCACATACTGTTTCTTGATATTAGAGTGCTACAGGCCAGTCTTACTTTTATTGTATGTTTGAGGTGTTGCATAGCATATTCATGATTGTTATATTTTTAACACACATCGTTTTACCATAGTATGTAAAAGTAACTCATTAGTTGCAGTTAATGAAAAGTTATAGTAGAAATTTCAATGTTATATTGACACCTTAGCATAAATATGTGAGGCACACATTGAGTAATGAGTAGGCGACATATTCCTAAATAGTTCATATCAGAGTGTGTAACTGACATTGGTGGAAGGCCTAGATAGTGATTTGCTTATACCAGGGGCTGCTTTCTCAAAGGTCTGCAATCTATGTCAGTGTTAATCTACACTGGATTGAATGTTTTTGAATTGCTGTTCTCGTTGCATGCTAGAGTGACATGGCATACTTGTCTTGATATGTAGTGCCATATATGTATGCGCTGTGCATTTGTGTTGGTCTGATATGCCAATAAACGTACAGGTAGTAACAGAAGTATGTGGAAACCAAGCATTGTGTGCCCTATAATGTGTATGAGTATGATAACATACGATGAGCACACAGACCCATTCATGGCCTTCTATGCAGTACTTCTGTATTGTGCATTACCCATGAATATATGAGTATTACGGCAGTTAGAATGTTGCATAATCATGACATTACACTTATTAGACCTTTCTGTCTTTTGTTCTTCAACATATAAATAAACATTATGGGCCAGGTCTGATGACCATTATAGTGTCATAAGTGTACTTTACTGTGTTGTAAGGTGGGCATACATTACACATGTCCTGTATACATTTTTATGTTGTTAAATACATAACATCTAATCTCTTTGCAATTATGTTTGTGCAAATCTGACACTACAGTAATATATAGTCATTTCAGATGTCCACGTTAAGGCTGATACTGTTATGTGACATATGTGAAGCAGTAGATAGATGTGGAAATATAGGATGAATTGCCATGTGTATTAAAGCCAAATACATATTAGTATTGTTTGAGCGACTGCCTTTCTAGGACCTTCGTAAAGCTTCAATAACATTTATTGTGCATCATGTAATCTCTAGTTTGTTATACAATATCTTGTTTCTTATACTATACATACACATATCACTATTGTCATGTTTTGTAACAGACCTGTCATAGCAACACATTGTACAGGGTCACATAATGCAAACAATGTCTGCCTCAATACATGTATAGGAGAAATGCATTTGAATTGGCTTATGCCTTTATGTGCTTGCCTTATTAATGATTATGTCTTATTTTAGACACACTTGGTTTATGACTGTGACATATGTTAATACATGCGAGAGATGCAACTATACGGCCAAACTGGAGGCTGAGCTCTCTCAACATAGGACTGGCAAGACCAGTCAGGAGGAGAAGGTTACCACACACACTATAGACCCAGTCTCACATAGTACCATTACAACCTCAAATCATACACATAAACACACAAAGACATACTCGGAGGCTCTGATCAAAAATCTACCAAAACAGCAGAGGCCACCAAAGCAGACACCCAAACAACCACCACCTCAGAACACAACACCAAGAACACATAGACCTCACAGTCAGAGTGTCAAACAGTCACAGCCCTTAAGGCCAAACACAATGCCAGACACACTAGTCATTGGTGACTCCATAGTCAGACACACTGATGTCCCGCTCACCAGACTGAGTAAGGAGAAGGTCACAGTAAGCTGCCTGTCGGGCGCTAGAATCCACCACATAACGCAAGCACTCAGGTCTCTCAACAGCAGGTACAAATATGACTCAGTCATTGTCCACGCTGGTGTAAACGACCTGAGATGTACCTCCTTGGACTACATGAAAAGAGACATTGAGGAGCTCTCTGATTATGTAGCCCAGGCAGGTATGACCTGACCTTGAGCAGTATACTACCTTCACCAAGAATGATGCCACAATACAGAGATAAGATGATCAGCTTTAACAATTGGCTTAAACACTGGTGTCATTCAAAGGGGATCCAGTATCTGTCTGCCTGGGATGACATGCTGGACAAGCCACGCTGTTTCAAGAAGGGACGTTTTGCACCTGTCACCCCTGGGATTCAGGATATTGGCAAAGGCTCTTGCCACCCCATAGTGCCTTTTTTAGGCAAGGCTCAAATTCTAAACCTACCACCCTAGAACACAAAAAAGGAAAAAACTAAGGGTAATGCTGCTCAATGCCAGAAGTCTAAATCTCAAAATGCACGCACTCGAGGCCCTTCTCAGTATGGAGAACATCGACGTCTGTGCTGTGACAGAAACCTGGTTCAAGGCTCCTGAGAGCACCCCAGCGCTATCAGGTTTTACCTCATATCATGCGTTCCGGCCCCAAAATCCGGACAATACCAAGAAAGGAGGGGGGGTATCCATATTCATCAAGGACACCCACACCTCAAGACTGGTGGCAACGCACGATGCATCGGAGACCATCCAGGTGCAATTAACCATAGGCAAGACTGCTCTGCAAATTGTAGCATGTTACAGGCCACCCTCACAAACTCAGGAACCTCACATGGCCTTCCTGAAAACACTAGAGGGGTTAAATGTATCACCAAACACCATCATACTAGGTGACTTCAATTACCCTAATATAGACTGGGAACACTACTCAAGCCAAAACACCCTAGCCCAAAAGTTCCTGGAATTCATAAACTCAAATGCCATGGAACAACTAGTCACCATCCCACAAGAGGAGATAACATACTTGATCTCATCATCACGAACATGGAAGCACAATGTTCAACACCGGAAGTATACCCCTCACTGGTGAGATCAGATCACAAACTAATCTCGCTGGAGGTCCTCATCCCACCCCCACCTGAAATAAAAGACCACAGTAAAGAACTTCTCAAAAGCCGACTTCACACTTCTAAAGACTAGTGTGGTCTCCTTTCAGGCCCCGAGTGGCGGAAAACAATACTCAAGCCGCTGAATCACTTTACAAACGCCTTCTACCAGCACCTGCAGGACTGCATGGATAAGGCAATCCCAAACAAAACAAAGACTCTTTGTACCAAAGGCAAGCATCCAGTCTGGTGGACCCCAGCCATAAACAAACTCTACAACAAAAGGAGGAAGCTACTACAAGATAGAGCAAAATCCTTAAAAGGTAAGACACCCTTGATCACTATAAGTAAAAACTAAGAGCTCTCATAAAATCATCCAAAGCAAATTTCGAGAGAAAATATTTTGCTTTAAAAAAGAAAATCCAAAGAGCACAAAAAATCCTAAAAAAAAGGCCTATCTTTAGACCTTTAGAAACCAAGGAAGGTTTTTTTTTATATAACTTATGAAAACTGGCAATAAAGTACTGGCCTACTGCAAAGCTTCTCACTTAGCAATCTGCTATCAAATCTTCCTAAGAGGCAGAGTCACAAACTTGACAAAACTAACATTCTGTGAAGTCAAGATGGTAGAGCAGTGTGTCCACCACACACAGCAGCTGAAATGTCCCCAGACCAGTGCACTTGCACAGGAACTGTAGCGTAAGGGTTTTTAGGAATTGGCATTTCTAAGCCAAAGCCATCACAGGACAGAAAACTGAAGGCAAGCATGCCACAACAAACCAGGGCCATGAACAGTGAACTGACTGAAAATACAAGCCGACAAGGTATGCATAAGAACAGAAACCCGATCCCTGCAAGTCAAAGATACTCCAACTAGCCATACCAGGAAAGAACGAACATCAAACCAAAACCAGTCACCAAAGGCAATGATACCACATGCACACTCAGATAAAACAAAACAAACACCACAAGTATGCAAGCAAATCACTCAACAATATACCAACTAAATAAAGTACCACCTATCCTGGAGATCTATATATACATATAGAGTATGAAGGGAACTGCTTACCCATTTGGGACCGAACATGACTGCTCACCAGCATGCCACTTAGTTAATAGCGGCACTAATCGAACTAAAGAAGGATAACTTCCACATCAACCACAACTACCCCCCCAAACCACCATGTCAATGAAGTTAAAAAAAAAGATTCCCTTTAACCAGCATACTTATGACCATACCCTATACTCTAGGTACTCACCTCTGCCTGCCCACCACCAAACCAAGGCCTACCTGACCAAAGAACACACGGTCATCAGGACATGAACCTGCAGTATAGCAAGTTCATGCCAAAATGTGATTACTTACCCAGTTACACTCATCTAAATCCCTTAAGCACCTCCTAACCTTATCTCATTTCCTTCCAATTATCCCTCCCACAGTTTAACCCTTTCACCCCCCCAACCCATTGAACTCCCATTAATATCCACCTAACACCCCTTGAAGATGTCCCAGGACAACTTGGCTTGTTGCCAAACATCATTTATGCACTGAACCTAAGCAGTCTTTCTGTTGCTCTAATATATCATCTTTTTCTGTTTGCATCTGCTGAAGATTGGGTCAAGAATTGAGACTTGTACATAGAGCATATGCACAGGCTTAAGCAGCAGTGGGGGGATATACATATCTGTTATTACTTTTCACCTTTATATCTCTAAAAATAGTATTAACATATTTAAATCTTCAGTTTTAGATTTATAATCATATGATATTCAAGCATGTTAAAAATATGTCAGACTTTCCATAATGCATCTGCAACTTATGTACAGTATGTAGTGATTTACTGCAAATAACATTAACATTTACAGAATTTTAAGTGAAATGCTTTCTAAAGTTCTGTCAAATCATGTTTTTTATTGCACTGATATTATATGATGACTGTGGCACAACTTAAAAGAAAGACATCTATGTTTAACTGGTATATTGAAAACTAACTTGAATATTTTGTATATAAGTTGTGCATAGTGTGTTGCTTTTTGTACAATGGATAGTATCAACTATGTATGAAAATGATTTGTGGTGAATTCTACGTTATGAATCGCCTGTTTATTCTTTTATTGAATGGGTGTTTGCTGACTCAGCATTCTTAGAACTCTTTTATGGGTATGTACTTCTTGAGTTCCATTTGTCTAGCAATGCTGTATAACAACACAGTGATGGTTTGTTAAACACAACATCACATACTGTTTCTTGATATTAGAGTGCTACAGGCCAGTCTTACTTTTATTGTATGTTTGAGGTGTTGCATAGCATATTCATGATTGTTATATTTTTAACACACATCGTTTTACCATAGTATGTAAAAGTAACTCATTAGTTGCAGTTAATGAAAAGTTATAGTAGAAATTTCAATGTTATATTGACACCTTAACATAAATATGTGAGGCACACATTGAGTAATGAGTAGGCGACATATTCCTAAATAGTTCATATCAGAGTGTGTAACTGACATTGGTGGAAGGCCTAGATAGTGATTTGCTTATACCAGAGGCTGCTTTCTCAAAGGTCTGCAAACTATGTCAGTGTTAATCTACACTGGATCAAATGTTTTTGAATTGCGGTTCTCGTTGCATGCTAGAGTGACATGGCATACTTGTCTTGATATGTAGTGCCATATATGTATGCGCTGTGCATTTGTGTTGGTCTGATATGCCAATAAACGTACAGGTAGTAACAGAAGTATGTGGAAACCAAGCATTGTGTGCCCTATAATGTGTATGAGTATGATAACATACGATGAGCACACAGACCCATTCATGGCCTTCTATGCAGTACTTCTGTATTGTGCATTACCCATGAATATATGAGTATTACGGCAGTTAGAATGTTGCATAATCATGACATTACACTTATTAGACCTTTCTGTCTTTTGTTCTTCAACATATAAATAAACATTATGGGCCAGGTCTGATGACCATTATAGTGTCATAAGTGTACTTTACTGTGTTGTAAGGTGGGCATACATTACAAATGTCCTGTATACGTTTTTATGTTGTTAAATACATAACATCTAATCTCTTTGCAATTATGTTTGTGAAAATCTGACACTACAGTAATATATAGTCATTTCATATGTCCACGTTAAGGCTGATACTGTTATGTGACATATGTGAAGCAGTAGATAGATGTGGCAATATAGGATGAATTGCCATGTGTATTACAGCCAAATACATATTAGTATTGTTTGAGCGACTGCCTTTCTAGGACCTTCATAAAGCTTCAATAACATTTATTGTGCATCATGTAATCTCTAGTTTGTTATACAATATCTTGTTTCGTATACTATACATACACATATGAGTATTGTCATGTTTTGTAACAGACCTGTCATAGCAACACATTGTACAGGGTCACATAATGCAAACAATGTCTGCCTCAATGCATGTATAGGAGAAATGCATTTGGATTGGCTTATGCCTTTATGTGCTTGCCTTATTAATGATTATGTCTTATTTTAGACACACTTGTTTTATGACTGTGACATATGTTGCACACCATTTTGTAATTTAGTAGGGATTGGATTTATGCTTAACATCACATAAGGTGTAGTAATTGGATAAGGTCAGACGATAGTGTAACATCACACACATAATATGTACAACATGCAGATTATGTAAGTTTTGTATGAATTTCATTTATTCATCTATTTTAGATTAATACCTATTATATGTGTATGCTTTGTTCCTGTGTTGAAATTTGACAGAGTATGAGACCTCTGCTGACTCACCAAATAGACAAGGAAAACAGCCCACTACCTGCCGAGTCAGACTCCAAGGATCAGGGTGATGACCATGACAAGGATGATGATGATGATGATGATGGCAAACCAGAACCAGGTGATTTTCTGGAACGGATCTGGGACATAATGATAGACATCTTCCAGATGCAGATGAAGGTCCTAATGGGAGACTTCTTTCAGGATATTGTATGGGCCATGTGCAACTCCTTCCAGTAAATTGCTAGAGAGATTTTCCATGACATTTGACCCCAAGAGGGTGGTCCTTCATGAATGTAAGTATTTCATGTGTGTTTTACTTTTGTAATGCTTCCACCATAGTGTTTTCTATATTCAAACTTTTACAGGTTAGGTACAATTCTACAAACATCCCACATAGCTGTTTTGCTTTTTTGACATACGCCGTAATGTTCACTGCACATATCAGGTCATATGTGGCTTTATCTTGCTGCTGCAGTATGAAAATCATTAATAAATGACACATGCATTACCATTATTATTTACATGCTGTCATTACTGCATGCATTGCTACATATGGGCAGGGGTGCTAGTCTTTGAATCTGTAAGTGTGTGCACTAAACTGCATACACTGTAGCGTAATAATGTTATGTCTGATAGACTCTGACCCTGTGTGTGGCAGATATGTCTGCTGCAGTTAGCATAATGCAAATGAGACTCAGCTGTTCTGCTTGTGTTGTTCTTATATATACTTAGCTGAGATAACAGCAACTCACATACTACATTATTCCCATTTTTCTTACATCGCACATTGAGGTCAGGCTGGTGTATTTATTTGCACATACTGTCCATGTGCATGCATTGCACCCATCTGTGTACTGATTTTTGCTGTCTTATGTGTGTTCAACATGAAATGTCCTTGATTTTGTAATTTGTAACATTGTTAGGCCATGCTGAGCCACTGGCACAATGATTTTGTGTGTGCCTTGTACTGGCAAGTATTTTGCCATGTTGTTTTAGAATACTGTGACACGTACATATGGATATGCATGCTCCACATACTGCATTGACATTCACTGGTCCCTTAGTGAATATATGGAGCTGATGTTTTGTTTAGTATCATGCTAATGGTAATTGCCAGAATTTGTGAGCATAGTTTATATTTGGACATGTTAGCATACATGTTCATGTGTATGCTTTTGTAGTACATATGTATTGATATATGTGGATGTACATTTGTATGGCCATAATATAATTGACACACAACCACCCTTGTAGTATGTAACTGGCTACATGCACTTATTTCATTTTGTTGTGATGTATTTGTTTAAACAGGACTTTCCTTTGATCAATCTGGAATATGTGCAGTGATATTTATATCAATAATGGTGATTGTGTCACCTGTTGCATTATGTTTGCATGCAGTGTGTACGGGTATGTCATATTCAAACCTACTTTTGTACCAGTGTCATTTACAGTTTAACTATTAGACACTACTGTGTTGTTTGTGTCATTTGTACACAAACATGTTTAGAGCCATCCCCAATACCCTAAGTACATGTGTCAGATGTTGGCCATTTGGTTCAATATACCTTGCAAGGACTTGCAATTCATCCTGCATTGTGGACAAATACATGTGCACCGTATCTCCTCAGATAGGGTTTCCTGCTTTATTCTTTACCTACTTTCTCTTGATGACATTTCCTCTCTGATGCAGGTTGCTGTTGTCCATCTTTCTTCCCCACATTTCACATATACATGACATATGTTATGTGTATGCTTACCTTACTGAAATGTCATCACTGTAATGTAGGTGTGTTGGTATAATATGACCTTGTGCCACCATGAGAGGTATCATACACATGCAAGGCATATGCACACAAGGTGATGACAACTGAGTAGATTCCATCAGTTTTTATATAGTACTTCTGTACTGTGCATTATCCAGAGATTTATATGCCTCCTGAACATGCAGAGGCATCCCTTTCTTAGCTTTCATTAATTATATATGTATCACCATTTACTTCATATTCTATATCATTGTTGGTGGTATATGTGATGAACCGTCTTTCTGTTTGGCTTATGTAATGCCACCGCATGTCACACATCTATGTTAAACTCCTGAGCACCAATATGTACTGCCTCTGGCATGGCATGTGTTTTTTGACATAAACACAGCTACATTAATCTATTTCTGTGGTACTGTTGTTTGTTTTACTATGCTTAGTTGTTTGTCTTTTGCATGCAGGGTTGGAGGTTCCAGTCTGCTCCTGCATTTGCTCATCCTTGCTGTTGCTTGGCTTATACTTGCACTGCTGACAGTCTAGTGGATGATGGCGTTTGGTATCCATTGTGTTCTGTAGTAACAGCACTCCTCATTTAATGCTCTCCGACACAAACCTACCATCAGTCATACTCATTATAGTATGACTGTTACACTGTTTGCAACATCGCAGTAATGATATGTGCATTGGTACATATGTAATTTTGTGTTTCACCATGGCTGGTATATATCTCTACCATGTTTGTCATTTTTCCTTTACCATGTTCCATAGTCTATTTGTGTGCTGTCAGTGTATCTTACCTATCCATTATGTGCATTTCCAACCTTTCTCTATCATGTCCTGTCTTGTGATATCTGTGTTATGTTTGTACCTGTTCTTTTGCCTACCTCCCACTCAATATGCCCAAGACTTTAACATCCACTTGATAAAATCCGTAGTGGATCTGATAGCTAAAACCCCCAACACCTGTCCTTCATCCTCTCTAACTTCCCCTAATGACACCCCTTCTTGTGGCCAAACTTCCCTTGATAACATACCTTCCTGTGGCCCAGACCTTCTCCACCTTCATGGCACAAAACCCCTTTCCAAGAACCATACCACTTTCTCTCTACAACCAATTCATACAAGCCTCAAAAAAGACTAGTACACAAACTTAAACCATGCTTTACCTCTGCTGATAACCTCCAACCTGTATACCTAAACTTAGGTGCTGACTCTGTAGCATACTCACTCAGCATCCTGATCAGTCAGTCTATATCTGAATCCATAGTGCCTAACATCTGGAAACAGTCCCATATCACCCACATTCACAAAGGAGGTAACTCCACTGAACATACAAACTTTTGACCCACAGCTATACACTTTTCCATCTCCAAAATACTTGAAAAATGCATTTGTCATCAACTTATAAAATACTTGCAACAAAACAACTTTCTTGCAAACACACAACATGGCTTCCGTCCAGGCCACAGCACATCAACCGCCCTCCTAGCCTTCACCAAATTGGTAAGCAGAGTTAAAGGTACAAGTTGTTTTGTATCTGCTCTATTTTTTTGACCTCTCAAAGGCATTTGACACTGTCACACATTCTTTACTCTTGAACAGGCTCACTCCACCCACCATAAAATGGTTCCGACAGTTACTTATTCAATCAGAAACAAGCAGTAAAATGGTCAAACACTATCTCCCCCTTTCTACCAAACCCCACTGGAGTCCCACAAGGATCTATCTTAGGACCCCTACTTTTCAATATATTTACTAATAACCTATGCACTGCTGCATCTGGTGGAAGACTCATACAATGTGCAGATAATCCCACAATTATCTGCACTACACCAACAGTACCTCATCTTCTCTCTATTACACAACAAAGTTTCTCTCCCGTAGGATCTTGGCTCACTGAATGTCAGCTATTTCTTAACCCTAAAAAAAACTAAACTGCTTCTTTTTCAGCCAAAAAACACTCTATTGATCTACACAATTTCAAAATCCAGACTTCTGACAATGCCACTATTAAAACTGTGTACCACACTAAACCGCTAGGTGTTGTTGTAGATGATCACTTAACGTTTGATCTCCATGTTCAACAGAATATAAAGAAAACCTACCAGAAACTTGGCACATTCTACAGAAACAAACAGTCCCTAAAATCTTCTACCACAATTATCCTTTCCAAAACTCTCCTTCTACCCTTCCTGCTCTGTGCCTTACCTATACTCACCAACTTACAGATCTACACAAAATCCAAAATGGAACAGTGCTACAACAAAGTAGCCAAGTTTGCCACCAACTCAAAACTAGAACACACCACTCTACATCACTACAAAAACTAAACTGGCTAGAATTCCCCAGTTACCTACTTTGCATCCAACTATTAACACTCCACAACATGGTCTACAAACCTCTTACTTGTCCAGCCCTAAATAACCCAAACAGAACCCTTAGGTCTGAAGAAAAAAAATCTTCACTATCTCCAAACCCTCTAAAACAGCTGGACAAAGCCTGTACTCTCCCTATGTTTCAAAAATTTGGAAATCACTGGCACTACCTATAAGAAGTACTCCAATCTCAGTAGCTTTCAAAACTTCACTAGAATAGCATATGTATAATTCCTAGCAGTGCCCATGCACTGATCCAGGCTAATATCCTCCCCTGTGAAGGCTTATAACTCCTTCATTGTCTTCCTCCTCTCTCTTACTATCCCTCCCAAAAATCTCTCCTCCAATCTCCTACCTCATATAATCCCTCCCTTCTGTTGTTTCTATCCCACACTCTCTCCCTCCCACTTTCTCCTATATCTCTGTCTCACCTTGCTGATCTCCTCCACCTATGTATGCCTAACCTCTATGATGTCAATACAATAGTCAACTGTACATACAGTGTTTTAACTCCTACTGTATTTCTGTTTGAGTTGTAAAAATGATTAGTTATCTGCCTCACCACAATATATATATACTACTGGTATTTCTATTTTACTGTACATACTAAGAGTACATTTCACCTGTAAAAATGTTTAGTCATCTTCCCTATATCAAAATATGTACCATTTGTATTACTATCTCAATGTATGCACCACTTGTATTCCTATTTTGCCGTTATTTGTGCCTTTAATTATTGTATAGGATACTGCTTATAAAAATTTGTACATTGCAGTTTGTAACTGGAGCTTTTCTCCATGATCCTCCACTGAAAACAGGTTCTTTCTGACCAAGTTGGACCATCCCAGTAAACAAATGTAAAATAAATAAACTAACTAAATAAATAAATGTATTTTCCATACCTCATACCCCCCTCCAGAAATGGGGATTATTCCCACCCCCCCAAAAAAAATTGACCATGCCCTTCTGACTCTCCCTCTGACCTTTCTATTGCATCCTATCTCTTATGTGCCCTTCTTAATTAGCTCCACCCACATCTGCTTTTCTATCATCCTATTTCCTTGGGTATGTGAGCATTATTTGTGTTCCACACACGTCCCACATCCATTGTTAGCTACTGTTATCAATGGCAAAATGACCGAGATTGCCCTTTGTCTTACTAAGTTAAGTTTTTTTTCAGTAGAAATTTTGTAGATTATGTCAGATTCCACAAATTGTGTTGGGTGTATTTATATATGTCCATCTACATATTATGATGAGATCCATAAGTGTTTGCAGATATTTGTCACTTTTCAGACATAATGGCTGATGCACATTTGTCTTCATGTAGTACTTTGCATGGATTAGTGAATGTTTCAATTGGGCTTGTATACGTTCCATAGATGTCCACTGGTAATGCACATACGTATAGCACTTTATGAATGAGTTTTCCTGAATACGTATCTAATATCACTGCTTGTATCTGCTTTGATGTCACTGGTGATTCCTGCCTTGCACTGAGGTATTCTCCCTGGACTTGGACATATCTACATATTACTTGGATAGCCACAAATCTTACATGGAACTCAGTGGATTGTGACGAGATCTGCAAAGTTTATGGAATCCATCCCCCTGTCTAAATATATTATTTTATATTACTGTCTTACTGCTCTGGTACTCATCAGGCAGCACTTAAGACATGACAAATGAAGTAGAGAATGTTCTGCTTTCCATAAATGTACTAACAGGTATCTGGTACATCAATACAAAAAAATGCATTTACCAGTGCCAAATGTTAACTTGCAATGAATATGGCCTGCAGCTGTTGCATATGTATGTGTGAGACAGAAAAACAGAGAGAAAAAAATATGAGACAGAATTTATAGGGAAGGCCATCTAAATGAAATAAGTAATTATGAGAGGTAACAGTTTGTCAGTCGGGGCTGAGACTGACATTTGTTCAGTGGGATTAATGCTCTACCCCAGTTAGCACATTGTATAAATAAAAATAAATAACTAAAATACATTAAAAATAAATAAATCTCAAGGCTGTATAAGATTTAATTATACCCCTGTCTCTTGATGTATATAGTGATTAGATACATTTTTTTACCCTGCTGTTTTATTAATCTGGCAGCCTGTATCCTGAACAATTAAAATTGTGGATCAAATGGTAAAAAAAATAGCCATGCATTTTAAAAATGAAATCATTACTTTTGTTTGCACAACATTGTGAATTTCTTGAAAATGTTTGGCTGAACTGAAAGCATACACAACAGGTGAAAAAACAAATTAGATGGTAATCAAAGTAATTTGCTCCATAACATGCGCTCGGGTACAGAGCAGTAACTAACGTTGATACAGTGGGTGGCATCCCTGGATGCAAGCTGTTGGGGGGGCATAATTGACAAGTGCCGATGATGAGGGAGTGTAGTATTGGTATTGATTAAGTACTTTACAGATATTTTTTTTTGTTTTGCTTCACAACTTGGAGTTGAGGGGGAAGACAACTTTAGGATGCACCCAGGACAAAAGATCAGCTAGCTACGGCAAAGCTCAGATATTCTAATTCTTCATTTCTGCATAGTCATTTATTATAAACTGATGGTTTCATGTTTCACTGTCCTAAATATTGGTTTAGGTTCAGTCAGCCTGGTTCTTCAATAACTCTATTATTGAGTTTTAATTTTACTCACGAATGGGAGGAGCAGCAGATGGCTGACTGAGTGAATGACAGGAGAAACAAGCAGCTTTTGTTTCTAACTGCCAACATTCCAAGTATGTTAGAAACATAATTCTGTATTTTGAAGAAAAAGTATTCTATAGGAGAAAGTCAGAGAAATAGATAGCATGTTAGGGAGGAGACGAGGAGCTCAGATCAAGATGGCTCCTTAATCCAGACAGCTGTACAGCCTATAGAGCAATCCACATTCATAGTGTGGTCAGCCATGAACTATCCACGTGTATACATATCATACTATACTATATCTACTGTGGTGCTTGACTATCATATACAAGTCTTTTTAAAGAGTTATACATAAATGAGTTTTTTAAGTTACTAATCTGAGGAGCTGATAGGACCAGATGATTAGGTCCACTTGTCAGCCATGACCTAATTACAACAGGACATGATAATATATAATCATAGTATCATAAAATAGATCAAAAGTCAAGGCAAGCACAGTTAACTATATTTCTTTAACACATTTACTGTGTAAATTCAAATAAAGTAATCCAAAAAGACAAAACAAAGTAAAAGTCATTTCTCACACATACAGAATGCTTAGATCCCATCATTCTCAGTGAACGTTTATTAAGCAATTACATTTAAAATAGAAAAAGAAAGGTAAAGCATGTGCATTAATTGTAAAATATTTAATAGAAAGTTGTTTTTGCAGACATATAACAAAACATATGTCTGGGCTTTTCCTTATGCTAGCTGTGGTGATATTTCACATCCAAGCCTCCTGAATCCAGAATGCTTAACAGGAGAACCATAATGAGTTGAAGGAAAGTACACACACGGGCAGTAGAAAAGTAAAGCACTTTATGTTAGTAGATAAGACCTTATTAATCTATTGGAAAGAGATCAGCAGCTCACAATCGGTAGTTTCAAAGGGAGGTTATTAGAGAAATGGTAAAATTGTAGCAAACAGTTTAATACAGCACCCACAGACTAAGCGCTTTCACCATAAAATTCAAATGGCTTCTTCAGAGTCAAAACGAGCTAAATTGTGGTTATAAAGAAATGTAGCTTAGCTTAGGGCTACTCTTTACTTCTGATGTAATTAATTGAATGATTGATTATTACCTTGAGTATATAACCACAATTTAGCTTAATTGGTGTGACTCTGAAGAAGCCATTTGAATTTTATGTTGAAAGCCCTTAGTCTGTGAGTGCTGTATTAAACTGTTTGCTACAATTTTACTGCCTTGTGTGGCTAGATTTTTTATTTTTTAGTGTTTTTCTTAGTTTATTAGCCTTGTGCCTGTTGTGCCATTTTCATTTGCTGGTATTTTAGTGTCCCATGGTGTTTTTTTTTGATGCTTGCAGTTCGTTTGCACCATGAAAACATTACTAATTCAGCTGAATCAGTCTATTCAAAGACTGACAGCTGTTGTTTTGGAAAGAAGAACAACAGAGACAGCATTGAATACTTTATCTGATTCCCAAGTGGAACTTTTTACTCTTCATTCACCAGTGGTTTTGGAAGAAAGGCAGACTTCTGAAACTGCCAATAGGGCTGAACGAACAACCGTTGATTTCAGTGAATAGTTCAACCCACTAGAAGTGAATTTTTCCAGTGGCAACAATAATCACAACCAGCGAATGTCACTTAAATTACAGTTGGGTTCGTTTGAAAAACTTTGCAGGAAATTTAGAACACTACAGCTTGATAATGCATTCCTAACCAAATCCTTGGCATTGAAACAAGTACTTAAAGGTTTAAGAGTATGGAAACAACAGCTGGGGATAGAAGAGGGTACTTCAGCATTTCATGAACTGGTTAGTTTGTTTGACAGAACTGGCTTTGACTTATGGATATAATAATCAAAAGCAACAAAAGTAAGTTGACTTCCTTACAAAATGAAATTATATTATTAAAGCAAAGCATTGCATCTGATTAACTTTTCATCAGTATAAAGCAAACTATGACAAGATTTTGAAAAACATTGACAAGTTTGTGAAGGACAATGCATTAAGGAAACAACCTAAATTAGATAGAGATAGATCTGATAATTCAAAAAAAAAACCAAGTTTATGCTGTTATTTCACGGCCCCAACAGAATGACAATGCTGTAATTAATAGTGGTTCTCCTACCCATGAAAATGGTCAAAATGTTCATAATAATAATAATGTTATGAGAGATGGTATGAGAAATGACAATGTTGCCAGAGATGGCTATTCTTTTCATGAGGGACAACAGTTGAGCAGGTCCGAGAGACTCAAAAATCAGGGGAGGGGGACCTCGTGGTGTTGGCAAGTTTACAGCTCACATGTGAACAGGAACAAGAAACATTTCAACAAGGGGCAACATCAGGGTTGGAGGAGAGACCAATATTGACTGAAATAAGAGGCTGAAACATTGTCTGTTTTTGGAAGTACTTCCCAGGACGTTATTGACTCCATTTTTGATGTACAAATGGAATGTAAAATTTTAGAAGAATAAAGTTTTTATATTTACAACTTTAGTGACATAAATATTAATGAAGGTCCCTTTACTTTATTTAAAAAGGGAATTTCTTATGTACCAAGTTACAAAACTGATATTGCTAATGTGCTTATAAGCTTGAAGATGTATATTAGACAACTGAATTTAACGATGTACTTTGGAAATGTGATTAATAACAATACCAACCAGGTTTTGCAATGTAAAAGTACTTTTATTTCCCCGAGTCATTCTTTAATTACAGCATTTGAGAGACTGTGTGAGCAGAATTTCAAGAAAATAGTGAGACAAACTACAAGGTTAGCAATTTGACAAAACACGAAATAATTTTAAAAGAACTGGCAGGTAACCAGAATTATTAGGTAATGAAATCTGATAAAGGGTGGGGGGGTTGTAATTATGTCTCAAATTGACTACATCTCAAACATGTATGAAATTTTAAAGGATTATATGACTTATAGTAGGACTTTGAGGAATGAGATAAACAAAGCATATGCTAAGATAGCTAGTTTTCTGTTTAATGCCCTGTTTCAAAATTCTATAGATATAGATGATGTCAAGTATTTAACTGTTGGGACACCGAAGATCCCAGTAAGATTTGGGATACTGAAGACGCATAAAAATGTCTATAACCCCCCATTTCGACCTATTGTAGCAGCAAGAGGGTTGAAAACTGACCCTACTGCAGCGTATGTAGACTTTTATGCTAACCCAGTAGTTAGGGAGGCACCCCATATCTTAAAAACTTGTGACACTGTTTGGAATTGCTGTGACAAGCTAATGTTGGCAACACAGAATATAGTTTCTTGACTGTTGATGTGGTCAACCTGTTCTTGGTGTTACCTCATAAGGAGGAGTTTTTAAGGAGAATTTTTTCAAGATAGCCTGTTGGCTAGTAAAGTTATTGACCAACCCAAAATCAATCTAGTAGTAGAACTTATGGA
>NC_056725.1:898503399-898605899 GCF_019279795.1 Protopterus annectens | reverse complement strand
TCATTGGTGTATTCATTAATACATTGCATATATCAATTAAATGACAGCTTGAGTAAAAACATATAGCAGCTGCAAACTGATTCAATAAACTACTTATTATGAATTATTAACACCTCTTCCTTTCATATTTGGTTTATCTATTCATCTGCTTTAGCAAATCAAATCACTGCTTCTAATGACAAGAAACTGTAAGAAGAAAGATAGAGTATTCTTTTCATTTTTTGCAAAAAGTCAAAATACTTTTTCTAACACTTTAATTCATAAAATTTCTATAAGCCCATATCCCTGTCTTGGTAAAGGCGCAAAAAGGTAATTTGGGGAATTCATAAAGGTTGCACAAAATGTACACATGGTAAGTATACCATGAGTCATCTTTCTGAATGAACAGACAGCAAACGTTCAGTGGTAGGGCTGTCTATGAAGGAAAACATCATTGTACACCTTGTGGTAACCTTTAGGAATCCCCCTTCTGTATACAGATGTATAGTTAAGTCTCACATTCTAGTATCTCTGGTGCTGTGCATTAGTTACTAATCATTAATAATAACCACTCACACAAAAAAAAAAGGCAGAAAACATCCACCATGCTTCATGAAAAGTCAAATAATAATGAATGCATATAACATTTTAATAATTTTAAAGTGAGACCCAGTGCAATATTTCAGCATTTATTGGAATACAGCCATATCATCTATTGACATTACCAAACTGTACAATAATTAAAAGTAATACAAACTATTTTTTGTTTCAGGAGACTGTATTGATTTGCATCATTGCTATTAAGAATATAATGTGCATGTCAAAACAGAAATACCTTTTCTGCTGTGTTTTATATATGAATCAAACTAGTTATTCTTACATAATAATTTACCAAGTTTTTACTCCTTAACATTAAATTTCAGAAAAAAGATTCTTAAAACACCTGTGTGCAGTGTCCCCAGAAAAAAATGCCATATCTTGGCCTGGAGTCCAATTTTTTTTTCTTCTTCAGATAATGTATATAATAAATCATTGGTGTTAATAAATCCATAGCTTTCAATTTCTCTAGAAACTCTTTAATGTCAAACCCACTGCAACCTAACATGAAAAAAGTAATATAATGTTTTATATGTTGCATTAATTACTTTATATTTATTTATTTATGAATGTATTTATTTATGTATGTATTTATTTCAAAGGATCTACTGACTCTCATTCTAACAGTGCAGCTAAAACCTTAAAAGCTCAGTCAGTATTCCCACTTATTCAAGTCAAGTCAAATTCAAAGAAAACTTTATTGTCATTCAGAACTACACAGCAGTATAGCTGAATGAAATTACAATGCTTCATTCTCAATGCAGGAAACAGTTGCACATATAGACAGAGAAAAATTAATAAAATATCACAGTAGAAATTTAATAAGTAGCAATTAGTAAGTAAAGTAGGACAGCAGTGACCTACACTCATCCCAGAACAGGAGACAAGGAAGACAAGGAACAATATGAAGGTAATATTGTCAAAGTAAAACTGAAACAATAACAGGGTATCTATGATCTGACTGAACTATTGCACAGTTTATATATTGCACTTTACAGTCCTTCATTGTGTAGATGAGCCACCTTAGTATTGCACATAGTTATTGCACATCCATAAATTAAGCCCTTGATAGGCTAGTTATGTAACAGACATCATGGGTCATTTTTCCATAAAGTTCAACAGTCTAATGGAGAGTAGAAAGAAACAGTGTTTTAGTCTGGTGGTCTTACAATGCAGGCTTCTGTATCTCCTGCCAGAGGATAGATGAGTGTACAGACCATTGGCAGGATGTGTTAGATCACTGGAAATCTTTTTGGCCCTGTCTATGCACCAGCATTGTGTAGATATTCCAAAGGATTAAGGGAGGTGCCAATGATTCTTTCTACTGACCTTACAACTCACTTGAGAGCTGATTATTACAGCTCCCATACCAGACTACAGTGCTGTTGGTCAGGACACTTTCAATGGTGCCCCTATAAAAGGTATGAAGTATGGAGCTTGGTAATTTTGCCTTCCTAAGTTTCCTTAGAAAGTGCAAGCATTGCTGAGCTTTTTTGACTGTGCTGGATACATGAACTGACCAGGATAAGTTCTCCATGAGATGAAGATCCAAGAACTTTTTACTCTTGACCCTTTCCACTGTTATCCCTTTCATCACTAGAGGATTGTGTGGTACTTGAGATCTTATGAAACCAACAATCAAGTCCTTTTTCTTGCTGACATTCAATGCCAGATTGCTGCTGTCACACCAGACCAGTAGTTGATCAATCTCATTCCTGTAGGCCTCCTCCTCTCTGCCTTTGACCAGGTCTATAACAATGGTGTCATCCACAAATTTGATGATCCTATTCATCTCATGTGTGGCCATGCAGTCATGTGTCAGTGCAGTGAAAAGGAGAGGGCATAAGACACACCGCTGTGGTACTCCTGTGTTCAGTATGATACTTCCGGAGCTGTTGTTTCCCACATGAACCTTTTGAGGTTATTATGAGCTTATTCATTTGTACAATCCATTTTGTACATCAGATGACATGTTAGACAGAGGCTCCATCTGCTTGAGTTGGTAGATTAAGTGGATGTAAAAGTGTAGAAAAACCCACAACACCTATCAAAAAGAGTAAGGGAAGTCCCATGATCTCCTGAGCAAATTTCCCCTAGTAGTATAAATACCACCTTGAGTTTTCCCTGTAAAGAGGTCACTGGTGGAGTGGCACTAATCTGATCAACAAAGGACAAATAAATAAATAAATAAATAAATAAATAAATAAATAAATAAAATTGTTAAATTTCATTTTCTACATGCAAAAAGAAATTGACACACTGGCGTATACATATTTCCGTACTTATTGCGGTACCTTTTTCCAAATCAGAACAATTTTAACATGGTGCTGCATGGTGCTCTAGCAAACAAATACATGCATCACTGAGTAGGGCTGTCCCCATGGATATGCCTAGTGCTAATGAGGCAATTTGGAGGACAGGCATATGCTAATTAGCCATGTGCTTTTAGCTCTGGAATTGCTTCCAGGAAGGCATGTACATGCCAAGTGAGTCAAGAAATCACTTCGCTGTGTAGATCAGCACAGCTGTTCTCACCATGCTGCAGTATTCCCTCCTGTCACAACCACTCAACACTAAGGATAATATATACATAAATACCTTAACACACTGAAATCACTACGGGGGTGGAGGTGGGGAGAACCACTAGACACCAAGGGTAACATCTAATTAGGCATCTTAATGGCACCTGTATCACTATCTGGATTGTGGGGTGGGGTTGGAAGACCACTAGACAACAGGGATAACACATACTTAATTGCCTTAATAGCACTGATAGTACTACAGGGATCAGGGGTAGGGGGACCACTAGACAATAAGGATGATATATACTTATGTGCCCTAATGGCACTGACATCATTTTGGGGATTGCATATGGGAGGAGCACTAGCTACTAGGGCATGCTAGATACATCCGTGATGACAATAGAATTATTAGTTAGGTGGGCGAGCCACAGATAGTAGACAGGTCATGGACAGGTATGGAGATTGTGGTGTATATCTGTTTATGTGGTCATGTTTGTATACTTTTGTGTGTGAATAGTGACTGAGAGGGAATGCTGCTACCTACTCAAGCAGGATGTTACTGTCACTACATGTGGATCAGCAATGATCTGCACATTGCAGTAGTAAATTTCTGAATTGCAAATTGGCGCATAATTGGAACAGGGCCTTTTTACCAAGAGCCATATAATTCACACTAAGCCCTCTAATGAATCACTGACCCTTTTTTTAAATCTAGTGTGTATATCTATATTAATTCCCTTAGATATTATACTTGAAATTCCAAAGAGATAGTTATCATAAGCATTCCAAACAAGAAGTATATTGCTCGTTTTTACAAAGTTTTTTTTTTATTTGTCACAATGCCAAACTACTCTCCCAGCTAACAAAAAGTGTAAAATGAAATATATCATAAGTAAAATGTTAGCAGACATGTAATTTAAGTTATACTGTTCCTAATGAAGTACACTTTTTAATCAAAACTTACAGTGAACTTCTGGTAATTAAAGAAAAGAAAAGAAAAAAGTGCATGGATATGTCTCACATTGATTCATCCATAATCAGAAATTGGACTCATTATATTGTATCTAGACTTCTTCTCCTTTTGGCTATTGCACTTAGGGGTCACCACAGAGGAACAATGGTCCACAGAATAAACTGTTTTAACCAAGAACATATTATTTTTAGTATTTGGTCTAATACAGCAATAATTATTTTCAAAAATAGAGTAACAGCCAGGAATCCATTTATTGTTTCTTTTTTAATTCAATGTATTTTATATTCTCTTCTACTTTTGACACAGAAGTCTAGACTGTCTTCTGTCATTTACATACAAATCTCTATATCTATGATAGTACAGGAATGCTGAGAAAATAAAGTAAAAGGAACATTAGCTATTTTTACTTAAAATGCTTTGCTTTATATTTTACAATCATGGGCATTCTGAAGTTTGAAGAAAAGCTTGTAATATAGAGGACTCAGGCAGTGACGTCTCATGAAGACAAAGTGTCTCACAAGCTCCAGAACAAGTCATGAGCACAGAACTTGCATTTTAACATGAACATGAGTTATTTTTATGGCTAGCACAAGATCAGAGACATTAAACAACATTTTTTACAGATATAAATAGACTAAATGCAAACAAGAAATGCTCATATTGGAATTTTCCTGTCAGATTTTGAAGACATCTACAGAGCATCTAAGAGGAGCTGCTACTTGACAGCTGTCTTGAATCCTTCTTCTGTGTAACAGCATTTTCAGTAAAAATTCCCAACTTTACCTCAACACCTTTCTGATGACCACTTTCCATTCCATCAAACAGTAGGTAAATGACTCTCTCTCTCTCTTTCTCTCTCTCTCTCTCTCTCTCTCTTTCACTCCATTTACTTCCCATTTCTTCTAAAAAAGCTTCACTTAGGTGATTTATTTTACCCCACTCTTAGTTGCCTTTAACAATTTGACAATAACCAGCAAGCTTTAAAAGAAGAACAGTCAAGGCATTGTTAATATCTCTTTGTTTAAGTTTCAAGAATATTTTCCTTCCATATTCTTAGGTAAGAAATAGTTTTTCAAGAAAACCAGTCATGTACAAATATGCATAGATATAAATTAAAATGTATATTCATGGACATTCATCGATAATAGGTGAAATGAGCTCGTCTTCTGAGTTCTACAGTTAAGCTTCATTGTTGATAGTTTACTGATTCCTAACCAGACCTATAAGTCACATAATGGCTTGTAAACTTGGATCCACTCATTAGGAGAATTAAAACATAAATGTTTACTGTAAATGTCATTACCTAAGGGACTTCAGATGAATCATGACTCCTAAGCCCTTGCCAGTGAAAGTCACATTAATTGTTGAGTTGCTGCAACACATTACACAACATCTGCCAGACAGTGATTTTGTTACTCCAAAGGTAAGTCAGTCCTGCTATATGAAGAATGTAAAATAGCGGTGAACCTACAAACTGAACAACATATAAGTATTGACTTCATGCCTGGAAGCATGATGCATCAAGAGAATCGAAATGAAACTAGACTTTGTTTCATAACAGAGCCATCCCTTTATTAAAAGTGGATGTTGTGGGTAGCTGCAACAGCTGTTCTCGTGTAGATAGGTTTTGAGTGCCTGAACAGATCGAATGACAAAATATTCCTGTATTTCTGACAGGTGTCTAAATAGGTATAGATAGAAAGGTTATAATAATGATTAAAGCTGAACCCATAGCTCCTTACTGTTCTCCTTAGACCTGGTGTAATTCATTTTGTATCTTATCTCTAGAAAGAGGAAAATAGAAAATTTGAGGCAGCAAATGGTCTAAGACTCCTTGATTGTATAAAGATAATAGACTATTACTGGATAATAATTTTTCCTTATGGGCAAGAGAATTCAGGAGGTCATTCTCTTCATTGTTATTGTCATGAAGAAAAGGTTCTTTATGTTTCTTGTAACTTGAGTGTTGTTCCTTAAATGGGCCAATGGGAATTCTTGACCCTGCACAAACCTGTGGCAGGTTAACAGAACTGGGAATTAGCTATGTAGAAACTGATGTGACTATCAATGGCAGCTTCAAGTCTGGAGACACTTGACTATATCGATCTTCAAAGAAAACAATAACGCAAAGGCTAAAACATTCCCAGCATGATGGAATAAGAAACATCATCCTTCAACTTGCTTTTATGATCAGTGACTCTTTCCAGCTGAAACTGCTAATGACTGAAATATGAAGTAGTTGGCTCACTACTAAATAATGCGTTGCACATTGCTTTTACAATTGCCATTTATGGTTAAAATAACAGTATTACATGCATTTTTTTTTCTCTTTTGGCTCCTAACTTACTTTGACTTCAATTAATTGTAGTCAACTTGGTTTTCTTACACTCATTTAAAATGGATGATCAACTTTGAAGGTATCTTGGGCTGCGTGTGTGAGTTTGTCCAAAGTCACATGGCTGCATAGATCATTGTATCAGCTAATTCACTAATTTTAAGAGCGGAGGTAATAGAGGCTAGCACCTCATAAGCAGAGGTTGTCGCACTGGTGGTATTAGACAGTTTTAAATGTTTCTAGGCATTACCATTTGCAATTAGTATGTAGGGAATCTCAAAAGTGTTTATCTCACATTTCTACTGGCAAGGTTTCCAATTCTAGTTGCATCCTTTCTAAAATTCTTAAAAAAGCGAGGACACAGATTGAATTTATAAAAAACTGGCAGCCAGTTTGTCCAGTTTGCTTGTACAGGAAATCCTGTCACAGTCTTTGGTGATGGATATTTGGCCAAGTAAGAATTTAGATCTCCTTGAGTTCAATGTACAGATATGGCTCTCTCACTTGGAGGCTATTATGTTAATTGATGATAAAACAGTAGCTTCATTAACATAATGAAAGGGATTAAAAATAATGGAAGATTGAAGTATGTAGTCAGAACAGAGTTCTGTTATTTTTTACTGACTCTTCTTACAATATATTCCTATTCTCTTTGTTCTGAGTTTAGATGTCAGATCTTCATATGCAGTTATCTATTGCACAAAAATCCAACAATGACATTAGTATTTATTTTAACTCTTGCACCTATCTCATCCCTTTAATGCATGGTGGCTTAGAACATCGGTTACCTGCATTTTCTCTTTTTCTTATAACACTTAGGGAAATGGTCCATGTTTACATTCTACTGATATGTCAACTCTTCCATTGGCAACTCATTGGTAGGTCTGCAGGTATCTTTACATAATTTTTTGTGTGTTTTTCTTGCTCTGTTTTTAATGCATGCTTGTAACCGCAAGTTTTCATGTGATTTAGAATATTTTTTCTTTTCCTAAAAAGCTTTTTATTATTTGCAGACAGAACAATGTAAGAGTGTGATCTACACATGTAAAAATATTGTACAAAAACTTCAAAAAAATCCACAAGTAATTGAAATATATTCTTTAGGTGACATGTAGAATTAATACTGTAAGCATGTGTACAGTCAGCTAATGCTGCATGCCCTTTTATAACTTTGTCACTCTGTGTGCAAGCTTAATTGGTCAGATTCAATAAAGTTAAGCGAACTCAGTGAATAACCAAGTAACATAGAAATATACCCCAGTCTATTGAGAATACCTCAGCGCAAGACTACATAACCAGTGACACCAGCTAAACTACAGTCATGTCAAATATGTATTCCAGGAGAAGTTGTTCAGGAGGTAGTATACATATGTGTGTTACCAATTTACATCTACAGAAGTGATACAAGCCACAACAGAAATTACATTACTACGCAGACAGTAATAAATGAAGGCTTATGTGTGTCAGCCATTATGTCTGAAAAATGAAAAATATCTACAAACACTGATATCATTGTAATCTGTAGATGGACATATATAAATATACTCATCACGAGATGCAGAATCTCATGTAATCCACAAAATTTCTAATAAAAAAAAATAAGTAATGTGAAGGGCAGTCACAGCCATTTCACTATGGGTAACAGTAGCAAACAATGGGTGGGGTACATGTGGGGGGGATATAAGTATTACACCCTTCCAAAGCAATAGGATGATATACAAGCAGATGTGAGGTGAGGGTGAAGAAGAGGAACACATAAAAGGTATGACAGAATAGGAAGGTCAAAGGGAGAGTCAGAGGGCCAAGGGAAACTTTATATTATATTTTATTTTATTTCATTTCATTTTTTTAGTTGAAATAGTCCATATATTTTTTTTTGAGACTAGAAGGGATGGAAAAGACATGGAAGAGGAGATAGACAAAAGAGAAGTTGCAACCATATAGCAAATATAACAAGACAAGACAGAAGAGGGATGCACATAAAGGACAGGTAAGGTACACAGACAGCACATATATAGACCACACAACACAGGTGAAGGAAAACTGACAAACAGGGTAGGGATGCATACCAGACATGATGAAATGCAAAAATACATATGGACAAAAGCACAACTCATTGCTGAGATGTTGCAAACTCTGTGACAGTCATACCTGAATGAATATAGCTGTGACCTGCTGTCCCATGTATAGTCTGGTTAGTCTGGTAATGATGGTGACTGTTCCCCATGGTGGACCAATTCTGTCCACTGTACTACACATGGGAGTGTTGCTGATGTGCCATGGATGTATGTCAGAAGGTGTCTGCTAACTATTACAAGAAAATGAACATTCACGATGATGTCATGGCTCTGACCTGTGTGCACTTGCCTGTGCAAGTGATCATGTAGCATACCAGCTGTATGTGTTACATGAAGATCAGGAGTGCAGACATGGGGATGTCATGGCAGACTTAACTGCACAGCATGACAGTGTGGCACATTCTGTTAAAAGCTCTGTTACAGAGGTGCTAGGGTAGTGCTGTAGTAAGACCAGGCATTACATGCCCTAACTGTACTGAGCACATTACCTCCAGATGGAAGAGGTAGACCCCTCTCATTAGACACACACATGGCCCTCAGACACCAATGTCTGGGCTGCCACATGCATGCACATCTGCTATTGGTTACTCATCTGAGAGCCCAGCAGTCATGTTCATACAGACACATCACACTACTATTGTTACCCACACTGTCTCCCAAAATGCTAGTGTCACCACATCAGCTCCTCAGTACAGCAACATGGCTCAAATGTTTCTGTATGTGTCAGGGCAGCCAGCACCACAGTGTGAGCCATCAGAGTAGGTACCCTAGCTAAGTTAGAGTAACACTGCAATGTTGCCAGATCTAGGACTTAAAGTTGCATTATTCATGACCCATGTCTATTTATTCTCACCTCTGTGTCCACCTGTTCATCCTGTGATAGCTCTGATAACTCAAGATCAGATATCTGAGGTTCTTAGGTGGGTCATACACACCTGTGGATGGCAAGCCACCAGATTTTGTTATTATCATGTTGTGTAGCATGGCACACATGATGATGATCTGGGATGCTTTTTCTAGTGTGTATTGCAGTGCACCCCTAGATGTGTCCAGATTCTGACTCTTGTTTCAGTATGCCAAACACACTCTCATTGGTGGTTCTTGTCATGGTGTGTGCATTGTTACAAGCATCCTTGGGAGGGGTTAAGGAAACTCTGTATGATGTCATTAGCCAAGGGTCCAGGGGATAACCACAGTCATTTGTTTTCAGGGGAATGAGAAGGAATATATAATCATCTTGCTTCCTGCGACAATGTCTGGCTGCTGCTTACCATATAACAGTAGTCATGTACTTACCTATAGGACCCTCCTGATATTTTACCATGTTGGAAAGCAGACCTCAGTGCACTTTCCCTCCATATTGCTGCATCATATGCACTACAGATGTGTGTTGCTGTGATATTGGTAATGAGGCCAACTGCACAGCACACCACCAAAACATTAAGCAATGACCACCCATTTCTATTAATGTACCATTCAGCATCAGGTACAGATGGGGATTTGATGGGACACTGGTCAGTCTGTTGCAGGAAGGACACAGGAGACATTGGCTATCTCATAGAGCTGTTGCATGACATTTTTGCAATCCATGGCTGCTATGGGGAAGTGGATATATTCATCCACCTTGGTGCACATTGCTACCAGGAACTGTGTTAGAATGCGACTAGCAGCAGGAACACTCCAACTATCTCTCATATGACCCTGAATTGTCACAGAGGCCAGTATACATAGACCCCGGCATGCTTTTGTTTCTACTGGGATTGGATTACCCCACAGACTATGAGAACCCAGTCTAGATTCCATAAGCTTCTAATACTTTCCATAGAAATTCTCATTATAGAGAGTTAAAAGCCTTTCTAAAATCTAAAAAATAGTATTCTCCCAAGCATGCTTCCCGAATCTTGCTGTATTGCACAATATTAATCTATAATCTTGGCAATTCTGGTCCTCCAAGTCTACCTTTACCAACCTCCTGTTGTGAAGTATGAATGAGTTTGGGTAATATTTCTTCAAGCCTTTTGCCATTATATTCACATATATATTTGTCTCTGCCTAAAAAATAGACATTGGGCAGTATCCCATGGGTGTTTGCTGGTCCTGTCTAGCCTTTGGTAGAAAAATAATTGAAACTAAATGCAAGTGTAGTGGAAATGTTCCTCTGTCCACCACCACATACTGAAAAAAATGGCTGTTACTCTTGTACTGGTACCACTGAAATGATGAATTAGAAGAGATTTAGTGGAATGCTGTTCCACCCATGAGCTTTTCTTTTTGGCAAAGACTTGATTACTTTACCCATCTCCTCTCCAGTGTAATTGGAGGATTCTTGTGTTTTCAATCCTGACCCAGTACTTGGAGCAGTACAATGTTCCGGAGAAATTCTTGGCACTGTTTCTTATTGGATTGGGTGTCCAACCAATAAAAATCGCTGTAGTTGGTGGCCATTATAATGTTAATTTAATATATAAATATATATATATATATATATATATATATATATATATATATATATATATATATATATATATATATATATATATATATATATATATATATATATATAAAATATATATATATATATATATATATATTTTGTGTTGAAGGATCCCCTAAGTGTCACAGAGTGCAGTAATATCAAATTCATTCTTTCTTTCTTTAAGTCTCGTTGTCAGGAATTTCAGCAAAGTTAAGTTTTTGCCTACTCTTATGTCCTACATCTCTCCCATGTATCTGCTTTCTTTGCCATTCTGATATGCATTTAATCTCTGCTACACTGCTCAGTTTCTCTCCTTAGAGACTTGATCTGCATACCATTTGTGTTTTTTCCTTCAACCTGAAGGAATTTTCCATCTGTTCCCTTAATTTATCTCTAGCCCTCCTCTTTTCCCTCAATATTTTCTGTGCTCTATATTTAATTAACAGATTACCCTTTTTCCAGTCTTGTTGTTTGTTTCCCTCCTGGTTGTTAACATGTTCCCAAAAGGTTTTAATGTGGTGACCTATCCCATGATCCTTCAGAAACAAAGGGACAAGCCTCCACTTACCAATGGGAAGAATTCCTACTCCCTGAATCTCTGGCAAAATGGTGTTGGGATCAGATAGGGATGTAGTAATAAATCTACATGTCATAACACCTTGTAGTCAATGTGCATTTATAAAATATATAGGCAACTGGTTAACACTTCCTACTTTATTGGCTAGAAAAGTGTAGACTTGTGTTCCTGGGTGGTGGTTCTCCATGAATCTACCAGCCCCTGACCTATTATGAAGTTATTAACTGCTTGTGTTAAGTGTGGAATCATTTAGCCACTGGGATTCTGACTATGTAGAGGTCTAGGGCTGTGTTAAAATCCCACATATACATACTCTCTGCATCTTTGGTTTGCCTGGTCTATTGTTCCACTAAAGTCATTGAGGAAGCCAAGATTGTCTAATAATTGGGCCACAGAAGATAGCCAAGAGCAATGGGCCATAGTTTGTGTTTACTCTAAGCATTAGCCATCTGCCTTCTGTACCTTTATAGTTGTCTACCAAAGAACTGCTAAAAGAAGAATGAATCAAGGTGATGACCCCTCTTTTGGCACAACTTACTTTCCCCCAGCTCCCCACACTTTAACCATTTTCTTTACTACATTCTGTTTTAACATAGTGTCTTGCAGAAAAAAATCACACGTGGATTATTTCTTCTGCAAAAAGAAAGACAAGCAGATAGCTTATAATTTGCAGATATCCCCCCTGGCTTTCCATAAGACAACATTAAGGAAGGCAATTAAAAGCTTTACTTCCTTTTTAAATAGTTGTCTGGCACTATGAGCATCTTTGTTGGCTTTAGTTCTGCATGCTAAATTAGATACTACTGCCTAGTAGGAAATACAAAAAGAAGTAAGAAGAGGAAACAACACACTGTGGACCATGGCCTGTGTGTTTTTGTAAAGGAGTCTTCTCATATGAACCTTTTACAGATGCCCTCTGCCTCCTGGGACATCCAGAACTTTCTCAAAAGAAAAAAGAATGGCTTGTCCTCCAAGTAATGGCTGGCAACTATTTAAAGCAAGTGAGAACTCATAGACCCTAGTCCAACTGCAATACATAACTTAAGTGAGGAACCATACTAATGCCATGCAGCAAAAACTTCACATAATCTAAATACCATACAGGTTAGCGGTGATGACTGTACAAACTTAGGAAGATGGCATCACTCTCTAAAGTGTCTTTACACACTGAAGGGATTTTCCGTGTAACTTTCATGCCCTTAGTAGATGTTGATGGATTAGAAACTCACACAAGGGTTTTTAAGTCCTCTGGAGTGGGGTCTAGCATACAGAACTGATACTCTGATTCTTCCTGCCCTTGGGTCTCTTGCAGCACCTCAAATCTATAAATGAGTATTGATCAGCAGTGAAATATTGCCATTAAAATGTCCTGCAGCTGCTGGAAATGGGGGTGTTGACTTTTTCAGATGGTGCCGCTTGTAATTTCTTCTCTGGAGGTAAGTCAGACAGAGAGAGTTATTTAGAATATTTTTATTAACAATATTGAAAGCACGGTCTTATTTTATTTTATTTATTTATTTATTTATTTATTTATATTATTTATTTATTTATTTTATTTTATTTTATATTTGTCTTTTCTAAATTATGCATATTTCCCACATTGCTGATAATTTAAAAACATTTGATAAGTATTCTGCACCATGACTGTTGCTACTATCTGACATTAACTCAGTGCTAGACTAATACATATGTGTTTCTTGGGACAAAGGTCCATGCTACTCTCTGCCCAGTTGTAAGGTTACATTGTAAGATGTCCATGCATGGAGTTATGCTATACACATGGATGGACTTATAAACCAAAGTAGGTGAAACAGGGTGCTGGCCTGGCTCAAGTGACAAAGGCTAAATACAGGTTTACTTCAGGAAATGTGCCTTCACAATACCAGTCATGAGAAACTAAACTGATACATTTGTAAACATTTCGGCAGCACCATTTCATGAATCAGGTAAAATGTAGGCAGTAGCCATAATTGCAAGGATGTCAGTAGTTTTTGAGGCAGTTGACATATGACATGACAGTGAGGGCAAGGACGTGGTTACCAAAGGATCAGCAGATACTAAATATGGTAAAGATTGACAGGCAATTTCAGCTATTTAACCAGCATTAATAATATAGATTCTGATTCTAAATCTTTGTTACTATACTAATCTTAGTGGTGTGACACATGATACTTGATTTAATGGATGAAGGTTTGAATTTGAAAAATGAAACTTCCCTTTATTTTCTTATTATTTCTGCACAGAAGCAGAAAACAGCAGTTTATGTATGGGTTATTCAATCAGGTATACAGGGACCGTTAATGAATTTGATGCAGCCTCCCCTTTCTATTCTAGATATATATCATTTGTAGTACAACTGTTCCCATGTGATCCACATCCACCCTCATTGCAGAAGGTGAGCCTCGTGTTGTCTAATTATCTGCAGCTTAAAGAATTATTTTCATAACTAGGGAAAGAAAGTGTGGTCATCCCTTCCAGCTTCCCCAAACAGTATACAGTATTTTATGATCCCCTACATAACTACTTAGAATAACATACTAAAGAGTAACTTCACATTTGGGATAGAAAGTCATTATACTTGCATAACTAGCTTAAAACCTTATTCATACAGCAACAAGGAAGCAAATCAGGAGGAAGAGATTTTTTTCAATATTAAATAATAATAATAATAATAATAATAATAATAATAATCCCAAATATGTTGCATATAAAAACAGAGGTTTCTGTTTAGAGTTTAGGGTTGGCTGACTGTACTTAATCTCACTAAACTATTTGAAAACAGTGATAGAGGTACTGCCTGGGTCTAATCAGGATGTGGAGATTCACATTACAATTGGTAGGATGAAGACAGGAAAGTCAACAGGGATGGATAGGATCCAAATGGAGCTTTATAAACATATATGGGAGACAGCATGCTACTAGATTTTAAATTAGTGATAGCCATTGGATAGGAAAGTGAAATTGTCACAAATTTAAAGAAACAAGCAGCCAAAAAAAGCACTAATTAAATATATATAATCAGTGTTAAAAATGTCATCTTGTACACCATTATCCTTGCTAAGTATGGAGTACAAACTTTAAATAAACATTTAGGCTTACATTTGTAGATATGCTTAGTTAAATTAATGAATGCGGACCAATATGGTTTCATTCAGTGAAGAAGAGCTCAGGATAACAGATGCTGGGCATTATCACTGATTATGCACACTGTAAGTTTGTATTTACTTTATATCTTCTCAAGCAATGATGTAGAAAAAAAATTTTGATAGGCCTCCAGTAAGAGAAGCAATTTGATATCGAGCATCATTTTGATTTACTTCCTCCACAAATTTAAATAACTTATGAACTCTACAAAGGTTCCTATCCACCAATATAGATTGTCTCATTGTCTTCAGGTTCTTGACTTTGGATTCACCAGGGAACCTCTCACTTAAACCCTCAGACAGTAGAGGAGAACAAAAAAAAAGAATTATGATAGGGCAGTTAATGCATATGGTGAAACGCTTTCTGGATAATCCCATGGAAATTGAAGTAAACCCTGAATAATATGCTGATATTTTGCTGGAAATTCTCTAGGATGTCTCACTGATATCAGCCTATAGTTTAAACAAAGATAAAATTAAATTCCCAGCAATAGGTTACTCCATGCTAGACCTCAGCGATCTTTCGACACATGTAATAAAACTCCTTTTATATCATATTAAGGAAGTTATTAAGTAAATCTCACCCTTTTTCTACATATCTCCATTGCATTGAATTATGATATAAGGCTTAATTCAACAGATGAATAATTTAATTGACAGAAGTTATTACTGAAACTACCTTTGCCATCAATATGACTATATTTCACAAAGTTTTATACTCGACAGAAGTTATGGCAGGCCAGCCTACAAGAACTTAAATTATCTTAATATTCAGGTTTATTAGTTTTATCCAGTAGTCTAACAAGCGGTAAATGGCTACATCTGTCTACTAGGAAGGTAGAAAGACAAGTGTGCTTGGTATCACAGATGGGGTCTATATTAAGATGTCGAAAGACGAGTTCACCTAACATGTCTTTATCGACACGTAAATATCAACCTTTTGAAATGCTGAATGGCTGCTTCAGTGAAATTTTTTCCCAGGGGAAAATAATCGCTTGGCTGTCATTGGGGATTTGCCCTTTTCCCCACTGTAGTGCGATCTTGGAGTTGGTATATTTAGTTAGGAGGGGTGTGTGGGGGGTGAAGCCCCCACTATGTAGGGTTTGCAAGTTTGGTTGTGTATGGCCGAGCAATATTTTTCCCCCTGGAATAAAATTCACTGAAGTGGCCATTCAGCATTTAAAAAGGTGGTTATTTACACGGTGATAAAGACGCGTTCAGTTGGTAGGGTGGCTTAATGGCTAATGTGTTTGCCTTACAAACACAAGGTGCAGGGTTTGAGTCTCACAAGGGATAATTGGCTAGGCTTAAAATGGCTCAGAAGGGCAGTTAGCTTCGTACTAAACCATGAACCTATGAACTCGTCTTATGACATCATAATATAGACCCCCACAGATGTAGGTATTGTAATATATAGTAGACACTGGAGACACTGTTATGTATTCAAGTATGGTGAATTTATAATGAAGAGGCAACATTTAGAAATATTTTCCAACAATAAATGTTCATATTTTTCACTTAATATTCTTGTGAGACTGGTTACTTACAGTTTACATTCAGGTTATTTTTAAAGCTTTTTCAAATGAAATAGGAAAAATGCTTTAAAGCCCACAGACTTGTTTTTTTTTTCTTGTATTTTTTTGTTTAATTAAGTTAAGGAAACCTGCCTTATATTTCCTGGTACATCAAAAAGTAGATCTTTGACATTCTTTGAGAATCCATAGCATCTTATAGTCACGGTTTCTAGCCAAGATTCCCCAAAAGTCTCTACTCCTGGTTACACAATGACATCTTAATAGCCACTGTGACACAAAATATATATCTGAGTGGCTAAGTTATGCCATTGGTCCTCATGGTCTTCTATAGTGTCTTCCTTCTTATTGCTACATGAGCTCTTGGAATGAAGTAAATGCATAATAGCCTTTTCATGAGAACTTTTAAATATTACCATTGAGATTAGCCCTGAGGAAGCTACAGGAATTCCCCAAAACTGAATTATTCTCAGTCTTGTATTTCAAAATGAAGGCCTTTTTTGTAATATCTTCAGATATATGAAGTACCTCAAGAATGGGACAGGTGTTGTCTAGGTCAGATTATTAGCTCTTTTTATGCACTGAAGTAAATAATTTAGGTTGCCATGTAGGAAAACAAAATCCTAAGTACTCATGGGTGGGTGTGGCCCTTCTAGCATATAAAATGCATGAGATATCTTTCTCCAAAGGCTTGCTATCTTATCAGTTAAGGTCTTACATGCATACTCAGCTTTTAAACAAAAAGGTCTCTGCTCCACGTGGAAGATGATCTTAGACTTTAGAGGTCTCAATGGACAAGGCAAACTCCAGGAATGTCTGAGCTGAATTTGTCACCAAAAGTTTTACTAAAAATTTGAAAATACATACTTGTAAACTCACTTATCAGTTTTTTCACACCCCAGAAGACTTGTTCAAATGCTTTCAGGTAGATCTCCCCATCATTCAGTTTGTGGTGGAGCAAAAAAATGGAAACCATACCCCAGGGACCAAGGGCTTTTAGAATGAAGTAGATATTAATCTCACAACTCCACACAGCTATCAAGAGCTTTAGAATTAATACAATATTTACTTTAAATTGATTTCACAGGTAGGCAGGACAATATTTAACTTCCTACGTAAGTAGCATATAAACGTAGCATACAAATGCATAACCTGTGTATGGGGGTCTACAAAATCCAACACCATTCTTCACGGCAAAGTCAAAGTGATAAACATGGTACTTCTGAGCCACAGATTGCTTCACTATGAGATGCAAACCTTAAGACTGCTCAGCAATGCCTGAAATGTTTAAATACAATCAAATCAAAGAGATGCAATAAGAAACTCATGGAGTGGAATGACTACTTTTTTAATCTTCAGAAGTGTCATAAAACTCTACTCTCCACTCTACAAGTCTGTAGAATTAGATACAATTGATATATGAGTGAAGGGTCACAGATGATTCACTAAATATTACCATTGCATATACTTTTTGAAACAGGTTCTTTCTCACCCCTGTGTTTGTTGACCTGTAAGACCCCCCCACATAGATCTTGAACCCACTCATTGATGCTGGCCGGGTGCCCTACTTGTACTTGAGCCAGCCTGAGGGAGCTGTTATCTAAAGAGCCAAGGTGTAGTTTTGTGGCATTCTCATTCTCCCTTCTAATTAATCCCAGTACATATATTTTTTTTTTAAAAATGGCCAGAGAGATATGATATGATATGATATGATATGAGCTATTTAAAATACTGTGAAAGAAATATCACTATAAGCCCACTATCAAAATGTTATGATTAATGGCATGAAGTAGTGTTAATACATCTAAGAGGACAAGTACTGATAGTACTGTCTCTCTGTAGCCATAAAAAAGTCTCAAATCTATGACAAGTGCAAAACCTGGAATGGAAGGAATTCATGATCCCATTAACTATGAGCTAAATCTCAAGCTATTTATAGATGACATTCTTAATAAATGTTTGCAAAAAAAAAGAAAGTTAGATTTCAGGCAGTAATTGTCAAAACTGTTAGGGATCAAAGTTGTTTTCTTCAGGCAGTAATTGCCAAAACTGTTAGGGATCAAAGGTGTTTTCTTAAAAATATGGATAACACCAGCCTCTTTCAGGGCTGATGGAACCCCCCACCCCCCACATCTTAACGACACAAATTATTAGTACTGATCCTAGAACATTAAGTCTCAATGGGCATGGATCCAAAGTGCAAATCTTCAGACACATACCTGCGAGAACAGCAATGCACTCATCCTAATCACAAATAATGTACTTCACTCATATGACTATGAATAAGGAGGCTGGGGCCCATGAGGTCAGGTATTGAAAGGGTATATCTGCTGGTGATAATCTTTATAGCAAAAGAAAAACAAAAGAGCAGATGATTCACATTCAGGAGGGTCTAAATCTCTTTTAGAAGTGAAACATGTTGGGCCAGAAGATTACTGCCAGTCGGTTAGCTGCTGATGAGATCTGTCTCTATTCAGGAATTCTGCTTTTTATGGGAAATCTCAGCCTGGCAGATAACATAGTGCTTATCCAGATTGAAGTTTTCAATAAATAGACCAGCAAAATGTTAACAACAAATCAACCTGTGTCCATCTCATTGTAGGATGTGAAGAGCATGGTCAAACCAGGGCTCATATCTCCAAGCTGAGAGTGAGAAAACATTACTTTGGGCCAGTGATTATTGCATCTAGAAAATCAGTGCCATCCTCTGAAAGGAACTGAAGCACTATGAGAGGATAACTGTTCCTAAATTATACTGCTATTAGTAGAAATTACCTTCAGACCATGATGGAGAAACTGTGATGCAGCAGCTCAATTCAGATGTGAACTAGGAAGCGATATGACCAACAGACTGGTTCTACTATCAATCTCATAGCCATTCTGTCACACAGAGAGATAAAGGCCTCCATACAGCCCAGCTGACTCAGGTCCAGTTAATGTCTTGAGCGATTGACAAAGCAGTAGGGAAGAATAGCTGTTACCATCCTGGGAAGGAGAGTAGTCTTGAAGGCATACCCTACATAGAAATCCCTGGTGGAGGATGGGGATGATGACAGGGTGGTATAGCCCACAAAAGTGAGTGGTGACATTACCTGAGCTATTGTGGGGGCAGGGCAATAAGTCAGCACATCTCTATTACATGCCTGTACTTAGGATTTAAGCAAGAAACTATAGGATAGGTAGGAATGGAGGTGAGGTTAGGGCATAAAAATTAACCCCCCCCCCGGACTGAAGTAGTGTGATCAGCACAAGCCCCCAGGATGCCCTTAATTTCCATTTCAGCATCAGCCTATGGGAGTAAGTAAGTCCAGGGGTAGATTAGAAGGAGTAAGTAAACTTGTAACACAGATGGCCAGTAAGACTGACATAAGCAGATCACAAAGGTAACAGTAAGGTCTCCTCGCAATCAATAAGAAGATCAGGATTACAGTATGTCCAATTCATCTATTTCAGAGGTATTGCCTTGGCAAACTAAATTCTTTATCAAGAGTAACTAACTCTTTATCTACCCAGATATTAAAGCCATCAAGAACAAGTAAGGATGGGTGAACAACCAGTGAGTCAAGAAGAAAATCTGTAAACTCCTTGTGCAACTTGGTGGATGGTAGATTTTGAGAAATCTGCACTTTATTCCTGCAACAAAGGCATATTCAAAGGAGTTGGTCTGTCGATTGGCAAATGCATACTGCAACTCCTTTCCAGTCCTACTTCTCCTTGAGTAATAAATCACTGAGAGGTGGGGTACAATGGCTACAGCCATGTAATGTCCGATACTGTCATCCAGTTATGTCTCAATAATAAAGACAAGGTCTCCATCCCACAAAAATCAAAACTAGTCCCAGTTCTATTCTTGATCACCCTTGAGTTACTCTAGAGTGCTCTAAGAGGATAGGCCAACAATACCAGCAGCTGATGGACAAATGTGACCCCAGGTACCGTTATAAACATGGGCTTTGATGTTTCACCTTAGAGAAGAAGCAGTATAACCTGTGGCCAACCACACAGATGGGTGCAGAATCGCCCAAAAAGGCCAACAAATGTTGGCCACAACACTGTCTGTAAACTATTTATTTACCTGCAAAGACAGAACATTGATAAGGGTAGAAGAGTTGTGACAAATGTTTGTAAATCAACTTGTAGAGACTTCTTATGCTGTAAAAATGCAGTAAAAGTAAACTTAGACATAATATAACTAAATAGAGTGAATAAAACAATAACACAATAAAGTCAATTCAATGAATGGGCATAAACTTATTAAAACAAAATAAGAAATAAAACCACTGTCCAACTGTTCCAGTAACAAAGACAGTTACTCAATTAAATGTTAATGCTTAAAAAGTGTTATTAAAATACAAAGTAGAAATTCATGGTGATATGGCAAATTAGTAGTAAACATCAAAGGAATGAGATTTAAATTCACACCAACAGGACTGAATAATGAAATGAAAAAATAACCCCTGACACCTTGCATGAACTAGGGCCCTATATGGAGCAATTAAGGAATGCAGGTTATCTGCCAAGACAGTCAATGTCCCGGTTAGTGGTTCACACCAGTTGAGCGAGGAGCGAACTATCCTTTTCAGTAGTTGCCACAGAATAAAGAATTCCTTTGTACTGTGAGTTTGCTGTGAAGAAATGATTTCTTAAGTCAGGTGCAGTAGACTGCCAGATTGACAGAGAGTTTATTCATGCACTCCAATTGCTGCAGTGCCTAAAGTTATGATTCTCTAGCAGATATGGTTATATAGTGTAGAAACACTTACTTTATGCAAAGTGGAAAGCTGCCAAGGCCAAGCCATCATCTCCCAAAACTTTTTGTACTTATTGTTTAAAATGTTGCACTATTAAATTCTCATTCTCCTCATTTGCCCACTTTAATAATCTATACAAATGTAAGGAAGCACAATAAACAACTGGATTTAGAAAGCCCACCCCCTCATATTCACTTGACACACTTTTAATTGGGTTTAATCTTGAACCCCATATGACAGAAAATGCAAATTGCACAATTTTCTTTTCTTATTTTACTATGATCATATAACATTTGACATATATGATATCTTTCCCATTGATACTGAACTCATCAGATAAACCTTTTTCCTGAACTCTAATTTACATGATCTTCACAGAAGACATATTTCTTTCATTTATTTTATCCGTTTTCCCACTGGGTCATAAGTTACTTTTTACCAAATTTTATTCCCAGCAAAGGTACTTTATTAAAAAATACACATCCCTATTTTAACCACATCACACAAATTTTTACTTTTATCTTTATTCAGTCATTCCCTTATCCTTCTAACATCCATCCAGACAAAGTAACACTTCCCTCATCCATATTTTGTTCTTAGCAACTACGACAGTATTTTCTGTGCATGTCAGAAGCACTGGTATCACCACCTGCTTTTCTGTCACATATCTAACATCTTTCATTGTATAAATTATTCCATTCATTATCATATTCATCATTAATGCAAACAATATTCTACTTATGGGACACCCTTGTCTTATACCACACTTCATGAATATTTCTTTACTCAGCCACACATTCATTAATCCTCTCACTCTTATTATTCTGATATGCTGACATACACACTCATAAACTATTACCTGTTCTATATTTCTCCATGACATCCCACAAGGCACCATGTCTTACAGTATGAAATGCCTTGCTAATATTATTCACCATAAGTTTCACATCCACACTTTCACTTATAACATCGCCCACAATTTCTCTCACAATCAATAACAATTTTTCATATCCCTTCCCTTTTATACCATATTTATTTCCTTCTGTAATATTCCTCAGTCTTCCTTCCATTGCCTTCTATATTACTCACATATAAACATTATAATCCATCTTACTTAGTGTGATGGGTCTCCATTTTTTTATTTTATTCTTCTCATCTATCTTCAATTTAAATTTTAATATTCCACAACATAACTCTTCGTAAACATAACCTTCCTTCAGCCATTCATTCAGTACATTTACAAAAGACCCTCTTTACCAGTCCAGTAATTATTTGTACATATCAGAAGCTATATCATCTGAAACTGATACTGAATAAACATTTATTTTCTTAAGTACTTCATCCAATTCACTAATAATAATTTATGTTTCCTATACTTCCTTAACTCATTCTGGAAACTGCTTTATTGTTCATTCTCTCTTATTTTCCACATTTTGTACTGCAATAGTCATAATTTACTCTTGTTTTTTTTTTTTTTACCTACCATTTTACATTTTTCATTTATCTCATTATACAAATATTTTCCTTTACTATTTTACCCAAACATGCAGATACCTTCCCCTTCTTCTTTTTTGTTAATAATATCTCTACCTAAAAAGCAATGCCTAATTTTCTCACAATTTCTTTTATATATTTATTTTTTCATATCATAATACTGTCTTGCATTATTGTCTGAAATTCTGAAATCTGTAATTTATTTCTATAAATTTTCCCATAATTCACTTTCTCTACTTTTCTTACACTAGCTTGCCCCTGAAAGAAGATACACTTTTTATACTTCATTTTAAATCCAGTCCAGCACTAAAACCAGTTTTTGTAGAAATTTTCCAGGGTTATATGATACTTCCATAACTGCAATATTTCTCTCACTCTAGTTCCACCCATAATTTTGTATCTATTCTTTTTATTCCCTTTCTATTTTAATATACTCACTTTCTTCCATCATCTCCATGCATACTGCTAAGTTGCTGAAAAAACAACTTTACAACTGTATCAACTTCTGCTTCCAATATGACTTTCCATAATACAATATAATTTAAGATCTGAGTGCTCCCTTCTGTGAATCCATTGCCTTTTGTTTCCCTTAATCACAAAGTACTCTGCAAATATAATTTTCATGTTAACAACCACATAGCCTAATATTTGATTAAAGAGATTCTCAGTCTTTGCTTGCTAGTAATATATGCACACAATGCTATAATTCTATAAACATGTCCTCTTCTCTTCACATCTGCAACATTTTACCTTCCCATCCTCGCAACATTACGTCTAGTATTTTCACTGTTTTTTTACTCAACACAGCCACTAAAAAATTAGTTTCACTTCCCAAGTTCCATATTAAAATTCAACACCACGTTTTTTCTGGTTGTAATCTTTCTTCACTTGTCAGAAATCGTAACATCCTCTAATATAACGATATCCACAACACATTTATCACACCATTCCGGTACCCCTATTTTTCTTTAGTATGAATACTGTTTACATTTACTGAATGTACTCTTAAAGTGTTGCTTTTCTTCCTTCTTACATTTAGGAGAAATGATTTTTTAATTTTTGTTTTCTTATTTTTACTCTTTCTCCTACTAAACATTTTTCCTGGGACCATGTACAAATAATCCTTGATCATTAGAATCAGTTTCGTGTTCACTGGCCAGGACTTAAACCAATTCTTAGTGTCAATACCTTCTCCTGACCTCTCTTCTTGAAGGCAAACTCTCTCTTCCTTTTTCTCTTCCATATGTTTTTCTTCTTCTACAGTTTGTTTACCTTGTTTACCCTCTTAGTCAGTATCTCATTCTTCCTCATGTATGTTTTCTTCCCTTTTCCTTTCTGTTTCACTATTTACCATTTGCTTTTGACAGTCCACCCAAAAGTGTTGCATTTTTATACAACCTGCATTCAGCCACATACATTCCTGATGTATGTCCTTTCTCATCACCCTGGTTATACTGCATCTTGTCACAGTCATTAATTAAATGACATAAGTCCCCCAGAAAGAAGCATGATTTAGTGTGGTCAACATATCTTAATGTCCGTCTGCGATGAGCCACAAAAATAATACATGGTGAGTGTTTGCCATGATTCTTTTTTCAAATTTCAAAATAGCCTCCAAATTCCACGTTCTCTTTCAAAAGGCTCTTTCATTTCCAACTTTCATAATGTTATCAACAATTTCAAACAAACCATGCATTTTTATCTTCTTCCAGTGCATCGCTTCTAAGCTGCAAAGTAACATTTGTTAATGCTTAAGTTACTAGCAGAAACCAAATAATTATTCCAGGGATACATTTCCTTCTTTTTACACAGCTCCAGAAACGTATCAACAGTTCCTTAGTTTTATGGATTAAGTCACACAAAGTCTGTCCCTAGATATATAAAATACTGCATTTCTTGAGCTTTAAACCTCAGTACAGTTATCAAATTATCCCCTACATAGTATGTCTGTATTACAATATAATTGCTGCCCTCCTTTTTTTATTTGCTGCCATTTCTGCATATGTTTTAACAACTGCATTCTCTGCTGTCACAAAACCAGTCTCATCAGCTTGTTACTTCTTTCCTCTTTCATTTTCTGTTACTGCAGCATAAATAGATTCCTTCTCCACCATACCATCCAAAATTATCAGTCAGCTCACCCCATGAAACAGCAGAATTGACACCTAGATCATCCTTCTCGATTATTTTCAACTGAACATCAGCTGCAAGCCCTCCTGATGCCATTTCTGTTATCTGCACCACTCCAGTGGACTTCCTTACTTCATTCTCCATTGAGGTAGATAAACGATGCTCATTTGTATCATACAAAACACAGGAATTTTTATCTGCATTCTGATACTCCATACCAGACAAATTCTTTCTCCTATTTTTTCATTTTCCACCTCCAAACGTTCTATAGCTTTTCTTTCCTCCTCCATGCTACTGCTTCTCTTAGGCCACAACATTGCTGATGTAGGAGCCCTCTTACTCCATCTAACAGCTCCAACAGTACAAGAAGTTTCCCACTGTCTTGATCAAATTTCCCTTACTAGTACAAATACCTTCTCAGGTCTCCGCTGTAAAGTAATCACTAAACTAGTGAGACTTAATCAATTAACAAAGGATAAATAAACCAAACTGTTAGTGAAGAAGCAGTGAATCTCCTAAACTGTTGGAGATTCTGTTGAGCACACTTTAGGGTAGGTGAGTTTTAGGCAGTAACAACAAACTCCCTAATCATAAGGACAAGACAACTTTTTCAAATGGAATATGTTATCCTTTAAAGTTCTGACTCTTATTTCAGTTTTAAACAAAGCTATGTAGGGTAGAAACATGTTATAATGAAAACAATTTAAAGCATCAAACAACAGCAAATAACTGCAAATGAGTGGAAAATTTATTCAATGAAAACAGTTTAAACTTTAAATTAAATTAAAATCCTAAGAACCTTTGTAGCTCAACCAAGGGCTGTACAGCAAGAAAGGTTATGACCTATATTTATGCTTTAAAAAAACAATAGCTGCAGGAAAACAGCAACAGTTATTCCAGCATGCTGCATGTTCTGCTGAACCAAATATAATACTCACTACAAACAAAGAATAGGAAATTCTGAGATCCTCACCAAAACTTACATGGTGTTACATTTAAAGGCACTAAATTACATAAGATCATAAAGCAATACAGAAAAATAATTATCTTCAAATCTCAAAGAGAAACAGAACTGTAGACATTGAGATGACACTTTTAGGCAGACACCCGCTATATTTTGCAGTCACAAAACCTAACTTCAAGGAATATAGTGAGCAAGTAGACAATAGAATGGAAATTAGAAAGGGCGTAAAATGTTATATTAAGATCTATTTGTTTATATATTTTGTCAAAGTATTATAGGCCAAGTAGTAATGTCTCAAGGAGAACACAAAATTAATTTAAAATTATGGAAACTTATTTAAGTAGGAACACTAATGCAATAACATTAAAAACTTTGGCATTTTGCTCCAGTTCAATGCAAGAAAATTGTATACCTTTTTTGAAAAGAATTATGATCTCTCCCACTAATTTGAGAATGGTCCCATTTATAGTCTGTTAACAAGAGGGGACACTTAATTAGTTATCTGATTTCTCATACACAGATTATTGTAGTAAAAATTACCAGGTAGCCCAAAAGTTGCAGTGAACCTTTATTGCCAAAGTTAAAAATTATGGTTAAGTACTTTCTTCATCTACTGACATCCTCAGAACCATTGAATAACTTGTACTATGCAGACTTTGAATAAAAACACATAGGCATGCTCACCCTCTTCAATTCTGTCCAATAGTAAAATGAGGAGCATGGAAAACTTCCAGTCTGGTACCTTACAAAGCCATCCAATGAAAATTGAAAATCAAACTCCAATAAAAACAAACATACTCTGAAAAAAGTTTTTTCTCTTGTTGCTCTGCTTTTCAATTCACTATCAAAATTAAATGGCACTATGCCACCAGGACTCAATGATTCCATTTCAATTGTTAGCGAGTTGAAAAACTGGGCAATACGAGTGTAAAGAACATTTTTCCAGAGTAGGACTTTCTTATTGTTTGTTTTTATTGGTCAACTTTTCTTTTTCCAGTACAGGATTGGTCTTTGTAGTTCTAGTAATGTATTGGACAGCATCTGTGGATGTATTTGCATAAATATTCAAGAGGTATGGAGTTTGATTTTTAGTTTTCATTTCATGTTTTTGTAAATTTCACTTTGAGTTTTGGGCTACCTCGGCCACCTGATCATTTATACTATTATTAGAGTCTTTTCGTATGAGTTCCTGAGTTCTGCTTCATTTTCTGTGTAAGATTATTATAGTATATAAATGTTACAATCCACAGCAGGTTACTACTGCATGGAATGGAATATATCCTCAGTTGTGACTTGCAAATCCTAAACAAAGTGTAATAAAGCACTGAGCATGCTCAGCCACAGCAGATCTATGCATTTTGAGCTCTATGAGCATTCAGTTTATTCTGCTACTTTTAGAACTCAGATAATTAAAATATTGTTCAGATCTCCACCCTGTCAGTTTACTATCTTAAATAAATTATAAAATGCAAAACCATGTGTTCTCTGTGCTGCGTCCGATTACATAATGTAGACGCTCTCCATTCGCTACCCTAATGGTGGATGAAGTCTGATTTCTAAAGCAGCAGTTGCCCAAGGCTCAAGATGCTATCTGACTGCCTTAAGAAGAAATCATTGTTGGTGAGATGTGCCAGTAGTGTTGCCCTTTTTGGAGTAATCTCCATCTTTTTTGAATTCATGTGACTGCGGAGTATGAAATGGTGTGGCAGACTTACCCCTACATTGGGAGGGTCAAGTGCTCTTCCAAAACATAATTGCATTTTGCATTTTGGGGACTTTTATTTTTGCATTACAGTTTGTAGATTGCCATCATGAGTAGATGGATGTTAGTGAAACCTCAGTGGAAGCATACCTCTCTATACATTAATTTAATGTTTCAATAATCTAACAACATAACATGACTTTTATTTGCCAATATGAAGGTCAGTCTGTCAGTCTCTGACCCGAGAAAAGTTCACACTTTACAAAATTGCACACTTACTGTTCCAAGTCTGGAAATACCAGATCACAAAACTTAACTATTATAGAAAAAAAGTATACATAAATGTTTTATATCAGCTTACAGATATGATTATACCTCTAAAGCTCTCAGCACATGAAATCTGGATAAAGCTTAAAATAATGGCAGGGACAAAGGTGTAAATACAGAAGCAGATTTTAAATAGTGCTCTTATAAACTTAGAAAGTTGCTAGAATAACAGGATTTGTGTTTTCATTTTATGAAGTATTTCAAGTCTGAAACTCAAATGTATGCCATTACTTTGAGACTTCAATCCTCATTAATTTGCCAGAACCCTCAAATTTTATGAGAAACAGACAAGTCATGCGAACTAGCAGTGCATGGGCCACAACTTTTTGTTAAATGTAAACTAACAAGCTCCTCATTAGCACTGTTCAAGAAAAATCTTGATGATTGGATGGGAGATAGGAAATTCACCCCGGGGATCACTTCTGTGGCTCTGCTCGGCAGTGGCACAGGAAAATACTTTTCTTGGGTGGCGAAAGCCAGGGTACCATTGGCTAGGCTTATATAGGCCCTAGGGCCAATAGCCTAGTACCTACCTATGAACCTATGAACAATATGACAAACCTCTGTCAAGATCAAGTGATTTCAATGCATAAAGAATCCTAATGCTCAAAGTACTCAGTGTTGTGACCACTTTTAAGTTATATCCAGATGGTAATAACAATTTCTTTGTTAATTAAAGAATTAATATGTTGCCTAAAAAAAGAAAATCATTAAATACATGCATTAGCCTCATATATTCTTGGAATAATAATGTTAGAATGCATCATTGTAAAGCATATTGTACATCAGAGCAGAATGTGTTTATTTATTTTTTCTTATATTCGTCCATTAATTTAACTCTTTGCATATAGGTATGTATTTTCTTTACATTTATTGATGAGTTATTCCCACTCAGCACTGCCTATTTTTCAGGACAGAACCAGAGTGAAATTTGCAGTGACTGTGGATAATTTGGTCAGGACATCAGGTCTTCTGATAGGTGCTATGGAGTCTTTTATATTCCCTGGAGCTACACTATCTTAGGTAGATAGGTTCTCAGTTTCAAGTCTCAAATGAAGGATGGTAAGTCAGGAGTAAAGATCTCTTTATAATGTACCACAGTGCTATTACTGGAACAGGAAACTTTGTGGGGGTTGACAGATTCATAATCTTCTAATGCTGACAGTATCAAAGGAGATTATGCTACATGGTGAGTCATTGACAATGAAGTAACTGAGCATAGGTTCATACGGCAATGCTTTTCAAAACAGAGACATGCACATTAGGAACACTTCAACCTTGTATATAATGTACAGTCAGCTTTATTGCTTTCATTTATATTTTGCTTATTACCTTGTATATAATGCATGGTCACTTTATTGCTTGCCATTATATTTTGCTTGTTTTTCTTTTATTGCATTTCATATATTGTGCTAATTTATTATTGTCTAAATATTTACAACCATTGTTCAATTTTTTAATTCTCTTTATGTTTACTGTGGAGCTTTTCTCCCCTGACCTCTGCTGAAAATGGGCTCATACTCGGTTGGATTTTCCTGGTTAAGAAATTTCTGATAAACAAATAAATAATAAATACATTTATACTGACAAAAAGGAGTTATACATAATCTTCTAGCTAACGGTAGTAACAGACAACTCATTTAAAGCAAGAATTTGAAATATGTCTAATAGATATATCTATAGGGACTCCCTTTTCTTAAACCAATGATATCCAACTTCCTTTCCCTCAAACAAAAAAGTGCCTTAAGCCCCCTGCTATGAAGCACTCATCCATAAAGCTATGCATTATAACTAAAGACTTATTTGGCAGGTATAAGACAAATTATAAAATGCACTCCATCTTATAAATGCAATACCATATCATACCATACCGTACAATAACACAACATAGCATACCATACCATAGCGCATACCATGCCCTGCAGTCCAAATGGAGAGATGATAAGTTAGCAAGTAAAGGAGAGTAGCACTGATGAAACTGAAGTCATCCTCAAGTCTTAGTATTTTCACAAAGTGGACCATGTTTATCACAAAATGTCACCGAGATGACACTGCTATATAGACTGTATTTATATAGCATATATCATCGACAGAAGTAGGTCAAAATTAAAAAAAAGATAGCTGGGAGCACAAGACACAGGATAAAAAAAATGCCCAATCCTGGTAGGCTCACTGGTGCCAGGACCAGAAAAATTTATTCTGTAGAATCCTCAAAATAAGGAAATATTCTTACAATGAGGTCAGGCCAGAACAAGGGAGAGGATACCCTCCACCCCTGTTGGAGAAGAAAGTAGCAATCCACAAAAATCACAAAAACTGATAGGCCAAAGAAGAGCCATAAAGATGACAGAGTGGACAATTGAGGATAAGAAAAAAAATATGTATTGTTACTGTGGTGCTGCGGTAGCGTTGTCGCCTCACAGTATGACGCTTTCCGGTTCGATTCTCAGTTAGAGCGTCTTCTGCATGGAGACATGCATGAATGGGAGTACCTTCGTTGAAGGTTGTACATCAGGGCTGGTAACTTGGCATGTAAAAATCAACTACAAATCATTGGCGGACCGGAGTTTTGCTGTGGCGACCCTAACCGGGAAAAGCCAAAAGACACAAAAAAAACTGTTATGCAAAAAGCCCAGAATTTCCAGACACAAGATATACAAAAAGATTAAGAGTGAAATCAAGGAAAGAAAAATTCTTTGACAAGAACAAATGCAAGAAGCTTTGAATAAAAATGTGGGTTCATTAATACAATAGATTTGTTAAAAACAGTATATAGACTAAGAAACTTTGATCTGTTTGGAAAAAGAAGGATCTGAGGAAGTGTGGAAACAGAAACAACAAAACCAAGAGATTTTTAAAAAGTATAAAGAAGAAACATGGGCATGGGAAAGAAAGAGAGATTTGATATGGTGTAATATTTATGCAAAGGTGAAAGCCAAATTAATCAATATAAAGAAGGCAGCCCCAAAGATATTCAAAGAGAAATACAGGCAAAGGCTTCCAGATATGGAAAATTTCACAGATAAAAAAATATTATCACAAAGAGAGAATGTATTAAAGAATACTAGTAAAGTAGAAGTTAAAAAAAAATGAAGTTGAAATTATGGAGTGCCTTTGAAGTGAAGGATTTGGTTTAGAAGGCCTAATACAGGTGGCATCACAGATGGGTCCCCAAAGTAAGAAGAAACAGAAAGATCAGGAGACATTTGAAGAAGAAATATGGACATGGAAAAGAAAAAGAGATTTAATATGGTGTAATATATATATATATATATATATATATATATATATATATATATATATATATATATATATAAAGGAGAAAGCAAACTAATCAATGCAAAAAGAGCAGCACCAAAGTTATTTTGAGAGAAATACAGGTAAAGGAATCCAGACATGGAAAACTTTGCAATACAAAAAAAATAATAAGACAAAGAGGAAACGTAGAAAAGGAGATTAGTAATGGAGAAGTTAAAGAAACAGAAAATGAGGTTACAGAGTTTCTGCAAATTGAAGTATTCAGTGTGAGAAATCTAATTCAGAAAGCACGATAACAGGATAGAGAAATTGACATCCAAATTAAGAGGAAACCAGTGGAAAGGGAAGTAATTGGACAGGTGCCATATTTTGAAGCCTTCCACAGGAAACCAGTATAAATATTCACTTGAATCTAGACAGCAAGGGAAGAAACAGGAAACTGTGGAAACTCTGTTGCAGTCAGTATTGAGGAGTGATAGTCTGGTGAGTTTCCATATGACAGAGCAACCGATGGCACAGGATGAAATTGAAGAGAATGCAGGATGATGCTATAGAACTTCCTACAGAATGTCCACAAGAAATGGTAAACAAAAAGGGGTCTTCAGTTTAAAAGAAAATGAGCCAGGACAAGAGTTGCTTATTTTATTACAGACAGATAGATAGATATATTACGATCAATGAAAGAAATAGACTGCAGAAGGACAATAAATCCCCAAAAAATCAGACGTCTGATAAAACAAATGAACACAGCAATTAGGACTGTCCATAGAGATCCATGTGATATAACAGAAGTAAACAGGATATATTACTGTGCAGCAAAATTACTAATGGAAAAAGTTCTACCACAAGAACATTGGGTAGTGAGGGAAAGGGAAGTGAGAAATCAAATACCATCATGAAAGTATTGAATAGAGAAAACTAAAAAGCAATTAAGACAAGAAGTGTCACTGTTAGAAAAGTATAGAAGAGGGAATAGATTAACAAAAATACTTAGAAAGATAGATGTAATAAAAGCAATGCATAGTATTAGAACAGATCAGGATCTATCATGCACTATTGCAAATAACAAACTAAAAATCTCAGTACAGGCGGAAAAACTTAGAAGATATGCAGATAAATATAAAGGAAAAGTACAAAATAAGCAATTTACTGAAGACCTGAAAAAGGATGGAGAATTGTGAAACAAGGTGAAAGGAATTGAAAGACCACCAAAACAGAAGAAATAGATACATTTTGGAGAACTGTTTATAAAGATCCTGTGGAACGTAACAAAGATGTTAAATAGACAGAAGTAAAAGAAAGAATACGAAGTTTAAAGGGACAGGGTATGAAATGTGATGAAGTAACAGCCAGAGAGATTGAAACAAAGTTAAGAAAAGACTCTAACTTGAAAACCCCAGGTCCAGATGTAATACCTAACTTCTGGTTAAAAGTATTAACATCTTTGCAAAAAGATTTAGCCATGAGTAAGAACTATTTATATGCATACCACAAATAGACACCAACCTGGCTAACAACAGGAAGAACAATGCTCCTACTTAAGAGTGAACCTGCAAGCTACCCTAAAAATTATAGACCAATAACTTGCCTTCCGATGACATATAAGCTATACACTGGAATTGATGCTGACAGAGTTTATAGTCATTTAGGAGAAATCTCAATTATGGCAATATAACAAAAGGGCAATAAAGAAAGTTATGTGGAACAATGGATCATTCGGTGTTAAATAAAGTCATAGTGGAGAACTGTAAAAAGGGGAAGAATTTAAGTATGGCATGAACTGACTATAAAAAAGCATTTGATAGTATCCCACATTCATGGATAAAAGAGTGTTTAAAATATGTAAGATACATCCTACACTAATCAACTACATTACAGTGACAATGAAACAGTGACAGACCACTTTACAATTAAGCCATGATAAAGGGAAAATTATTATTCCAGGGATAACATTTCAGTGGGGGATATTCCAGGGTGAATATCTGTCACTGCTGTTATTCTGTTTTGCCCTTAACCCATTAATCTGTCTAATTAACAGCTTAGGCCATGACCACAATTTGCTACTAAAAAAACAACAAAGTATAAAGACTACTGATCTTCTATTTGCCAATGATTTAAAACTGTGTAGCTCATCAGATGAGAAACTGAAGGTACAACTGTAAGTTGTCAAAACTTTTTCAGATGATATAAGAATGTCATTTGGTCTTGATAAATGTGCAAAACAAACATTTAAAGCAGGAAAACTGCAGCACCAAGAAAACATCAGATTGGGACAAGAATGTGATATAAAGGAACTTGACAAGAGACAGTATATAAATATTAGGGAACTGATGAAGGATGAATAATAAAACATGAACAAATGCAAATAAAATTTAATAATGAATGCTTTAGAAGACTTAAATTTATCCTGAAAACAGTGACATCAAGGAAAAAACTTCACGCTATAAACCAATTTGCTTATTCTGTCCTAACTTACAGATTTGGAGTGATTGACTGGCCACAAATATGTTGGCTAGATTAGACAGGAAAACAAGAAGGATGTTTCATGCTCACCAAATGATTTATAAAAATCAGTGCATACCAAAATTATATATTCCCTGTTCTGAAGGAGGTATGGGCCTCCTTGAAATTGATTACCGTATAGATCTGGAATCATGGGACTGCACACATATCTGCTGACATCACAAGACCTAAACATAGTGAAAGTTCAGAAACATGAAGAGAATAAATCTAAGATGACCTCCCTGCTTAGTCTCGTAGAAGCATAGCTGCATCATCCAGGAATGGAAATCAAACCAGAAGTAGATAAAAATCAGGCAGCAACTGCATGTGCCAAAAAACAAAAGAAAGAATATAAGGTGAAGGACCAGATGAGAAGGCAAGAAATGTGAAAAATGCATAAATATAGTTGCAAGTGTAGAAAACTTCTGGAAGAACCTCATATTGATCAGGAATGAATGCAGGAATGGCTAAGGAGAGGTGAATTCAAACCAAGAGATGAAAGGTTAATACTGGCGGCCCAAGATAGTGGGCTACTTACACATTGGTTTACAAAATCCATTGAACATGTAGGAGAAACAGAAAAATGTAGGGTTTGTGTACACCTTGTTGCTGGTTATGATATACTAATGGCAGAAGCACTATATACAGAACGGCATAATAATGTGGCATGACTGCTGCACTGGGGTTTGTGCAACCATTATGGTACTGAAGTGGCTGAAAAACACTGGAAATATAAGCCACAAAGCATCACAGAAAATGATGAAGGCTACATCACATGGGATCACCCATTACCAACAGTTCAAAAGACAGATGCTAGAAAACTGGATATAGTGGTCCAAGAAAAGAGACAAAAATAGCATTGATCATTAAAATCGCCACACCCAGTGACTACAGTGTCTTGTGTACAGAGAGACACAGCCATAAATGATCAGGATTTGCAGGCAGAAATGAGAGCAATGTGGAAGAAAGATACCCAGACAGTTCAAATAGTAGTAGGAGCAATGGTAGGGTTACCACCTGTCCCACTTTGCGAGGGACAGTCCCTCTTTGGGCAGTTATGTCCTGACAAAAAAATTGTAAAAATGGCAAATGTCCTGAGATTTTAGGACAAAATTATTTCCTATATTTTATGTAATAGTTTCATAAAACAGTTATTCTGTATCTAAGATACCTAAATGTTATAAGAAACAGAATAATCAACTAAAATGCTACAAGAATAAGCTTTTATTTAGGCAAAAAAGTTAAGTTCTAACCTTTGTACTGACCGTTGGTATGTGTCGGCGTGTAAAATGTGATGTTTGTACCAAAAATGTCCAACTTTGGCCATTTGAAAAGGTGGCAACCCTAAGCAATGGGTCTTATAAAAACAAATCTATGGTCATATTTGGATATGTTACCAATACATGTAACTGTACGGATTGCAGAAGGTGTCATTACTGGGCTCATTTTGGGTGCTGTGAAGAACACCTCTGGCTACCATCAAAGATTGAAATAATACTCATTTCGTAAACTTTAACCATACTTTAACTTAGGAATGGGGTCCATTCTTGGCATGGTATTAGAAACCCCAAAATTTGGAGAAATAAAAAAAAAAACAGATACAGTACCATACGATGCCATACCAAAGCATAGCATAGCATACCATACAATGCTATACCATGCAGTAGCATACCATGCCATACCATACCATACAATACTATACCATAGCATACCATAGCATATCATACATTACCATACAATGCAACTTGGTCTTTGTTTGCACACCAGTAATTGTGTATACATTCAGCCATGTTTAGCTTCTTGTTTCAAACAATCTTCATTTCAGATTCAGCCATTTACCAGTATTCATGCAATCCAGTTATGAAAAGGATGAAGTTATCCACGCTTCTCCTCTAATCTCATCATTGAGAAAATTCACCAGTAATCTACAGAGTTTAACCACCTGCCAGTCAAGTATGTTACATAAGCCGTGGTTATCTACCACTTATATTTAAGAGCTGAATAATGTGTTGACACCATCAGCCTAGCTATGGAAACATCTACCTGCTTAGCTTATCTATTAAGAGCAATCTAGTCTGGCATCTTCTTGTAAACCCACTGCTTTGGGCAGACTCCCCACATATGTTTTGCATATTTACATTAATAGCTGTGACCACCTCTGTGATGGCAATGCTTGACTTCATTGCATATCATCTTGCAGGCTATGGATTGCTCTTACCTGAGGCTTATCTGATCCTGTAACCAAAAGCTTATTGGATAGTTCCTCCTCACTATGTGAGGCTAAAGGATAAGCCTTTCCTTGCCTTGGTCTTATATTTTACCTTTTGATTAGATGGCATTTAGCTTGCATCAGCTGACTCCTGAAAATCACTTTTCAGAACTTGGAGTGGAGCCCAGAAAAGTATAGTCAGTTTCCAAACTCCCATTGGCCTGAGCTATCTGATCCCCAAGAATGCACAGTCATACAGCTTTGCACTATGACAAAAACTCTATTTGGCACCTACAAGAAAAATGTTAAATGTGCTCAGTCTTTTTAAAGCAGTATTATACTTTCAGACCTTTATTTGCAGATCAATAATCCCATGCATTCAGCTATTATTAGTTCCTTGTTTCAGTCACTCAGCAGTTAATGTTCAGCTGTTTGCCAGTCTTCTTGCAATCTGTTAATGAGAGGGATGTAGTTCTCCTGGCTCTTACTCTAACCTGGCAACTTGGTACATTTGCCAATCATCTAATAATCCAAACCATCTGACAATCATACATTTGCCTATCAATCTGGATTATCCATCAATTATATCTAAAAGCAGAAGAGACTGTTTTCTCCATCACCATAATTAGTCTTGGTGTTCACTTTTTTCCCTACTAAGATGATTCAAAAGGGAGCATCATGCTGTTTGCTCATTAAGGACGGCCAGTGCCAGCTTTATCCTGCTAAGTCATTGCTGGGTTTAGAAACACTGTAGTCTTTAGTCATTCTACACTGTACCTCTGCACCAAATAGTGCATCAATTCTGGACAAAGTCAAAAATAATGTGGGGTGTAACAAAAGGCCAAAATCAGGGGCAATTTAAATATTGCTCTTAAAAACTTTGAAAGTTGAGAAAATAAAAAGTTTTGCATCAACATGCATTTTTTGAAGGATATGAAGCCTGAATCTCAAATATCCATCAATATTATGGATTTCAAACCTCAATGATTTGACAAAAATTTCACACATTTCATGGGGGACAGACTGAAAATATGAGGCAAAAATCTGGACATTGTACAAAATTCTGTACAGTTGAAAGGTATGTTGTACACTATCGTAAAGGCATGAGTGGCACTTCCCTCATGCTCATCTATCCCCTGTTGGTTAAAGCTTATGGGATAACTTTCTATCCAAAGGGGTGGTTTAGGACAAGCCCTTCACCCAGCCTGCTATCAGATTTTACTAAATGGACTACAAAGCATATAGACCACTGTATGAAAACCACCTACCTACACATTCTACCAGAAATCCTTTGCCCACAAAAGCACATTCTGAACCTCAGATGAACTGTAGAATGTTCTCCCTTTTTTCTTCAGGGCCTGCTTCTGCAGTTACTACCTAACTACTAATTTGAAAACCCCACTGAACTTCCTCCTCCATTTTTGCTTCTTTTTCCTTTGTTATTTCCCCCTTTTCATTTATTTATGTATACCTACCTCACCATTTCTATCTTCATCCTGATTGAAGATAGAATTTACACTTCTCTGCTCATATCACATTACTTATGATCTCCTATAAAGTACTGGAGTTAGAAATGGATGTGTATTCTAAGAAAATCCAGGCCAACATTCACTGGGTGTACCTATCTACTCTCAACCACGTCAGAGTCATGTCCTATAAATCATAGTGGCTAAATACTTAAAGCCTACTGCCTCAGCTTCACTGCTTATTGTTTAATTTATGAGCTCCTGAGTTTTCTCCATATCTTTTTAACTTAAATTTATTTTAGAAACTAGTCTAAGCATTATTTATGAACAAACAAGTGCATGGAAGCTTACCTTAGAGCATTGCGATATCTTTCCTCATCAAGCTTCCATAAGTCTTTCTTAGCTATAGAACACAAATTATTGCCCTCACCCTCAAATTCAGCGGTAGTGCATTCGGGTTTCCAAGCTGTCTGGTTATTTCAATGATGACTCTAAAGAGCTGAAATCAGTGCAGTCTTTGAATTCCTCCCATTGTTATCAATTCTTCTCAAGTTTGACCCAGTTGTCATCTGATTGCTCAAACTTCGGCTGTTTGCATTACAAAGTAAATGAAGGAGTGGTAAATGAGCAATAACTGTTTGCAATTTCTAAGGCAAAAACATAAAGTTTGGTGACTGTTATTAACTTTAATAACCATGTCATGTTCACTTTCTGGCAGCCTTGCATATTACTGTCTGCTCCATATTCACAATCTCTAATGCTTCCCCTCCCCCTTCTTTATATCTGATATAATGAAGGAGTATCCTATATTTCCTATTTAATTGTTTTCTTTTTATATAACCTACTGATATTCATTCCTAGGCCAAGTCTGAAGCACACCAAATCTTAAACAAATGACCCAAGAAATGTGTCAGGTTGGTACGTGAGTGCTATAGCACTCAAGCTGATACATGATTGCTATAACACTCACGTCAGGGCTGCTTCAAACTGCTGAACCTGTTTCACCTCCCCTTTGGCTGACATAGACATAAAATTGTCACAGCCTGGCTTACCATTAAGCTTGTACTGCATGGGCTCTCATTTTATTGTACAGATTAATACTGCGTACATGTGCTGAAATAAAAAAAAAAAAATCCATGCTGGGACCTCTTCTGTTTGGCATCTGCTTTTCAGAAATAATAGCCAATACCAATGGGTTATGACTGACCAAGTTTGCAGATGGCTGGAAGCTAGGAGGCATCATTTAATCCAATCCCCAAATTACTTAGACATCCTGCAAAAAGGTACATCCTAGATAAATAACAAGTGCCAAAATCATGGGCTGAAACTAAATACCAAAAAAATGCATTATGGTATTGTTTGAGAAGTTATCTACTCCAGGGAACTACCACATTGACAATATGCACTTAACAGTTCGCACAATTATCCATGATTTTGGAACGTATGTAGTCAGTGACCTAACTGTTGATCAACATGTGTCCATTAATGCAGTCTAATTGGTAACAACTCTGACTACTCATTTTCTGAATGTTGTGAAGTTCTAAAACATTTTCCTGTCACTTTTTCTTGGAGACTGATCTGCTGAATGAAAATGAAAAATTCTAAGCACTCTTATCCTGACACTTCAGTGAGAAAGGACTTACAATTAGTAACATCTGCTCTTCAGGAATTATCTTTGAAAATGGATGGGTCCCAGGAGAACTTAGAATATCTAAAAGAAAACTGTCTTAAAAAACTGATGCCTTTAAAAAAATGTTACAACACCAACAAACAAAAAATGTTGACATAAAAAATGCACTGAATGATATAGACGACAGACTGAAAGAAGAAGAATCACAAACCAACTTTTTACTGGAACAAAACACTTGGCTTGTAAACAAAAGAGATGATTTGGTAAATGGAGAAAAGAGATGCCCCATAAAGATTTTTGGTCTCCCTGAAAAATCTGAAGGTGAATACTTAATTTCTTTCCTGAAAACTTGGATTCCTGAAATATTAAAAATGCAGGAAAGATTTTTGTATGGTATTAAGAGAGCTCATAGAGCTATAGGCAAATCTATTCCCTCTTCTTCAGAGTCTTCTCCAAGATCAATTGTTATAAATTGTTATAAATTCCTATCTTACATATACAAAGGACTAGTACTTAAAACAGTGTGGAGGAAGGTTCTTCGAAATATAAACAAAACACAATCAGATTTGATAATGTCTGTTCTTCTAAAATAATGCAAAGAGCTGCTGGCCCCTTGTGAAAACCCATAGACAACTGGCTTCAAATCTCAGATAATATTTCCAGCAAAAATAAAAATGCATCTGTCAAATGGAATGATAATATTTAATAACTTAGAGGAAGTCTCTGCATTTGTCAAAAATAACCTTTCACCTACAACAGAAGATATGGATTGGTCATCTGCTACTATGAAAAAATCCTCAGACAAAAATACATGGACTGATATAGGTTCATAGGTTCATAGGTTGGTACTGGGCTATCTGCACGAAGGCATATATTAGCCCAGCCATGTTGTGCGGTATTCAACACCCCTTTAGTAGTTCCCTAGACCCTTGTACTAGCAGCTAGTACCCTTGGCCCCTATCTAGTAGTGCTGTTGGTGTGATCCCCAGTGTGAACTTTCTGTTACCCATCCACTCATCAAGGTTCCTCTTGAAGAGTGATAGTGAGGGGCTCTGTCTTATGTAGTTCAGGACCCTGTTCCATAGTAAGGGAAGTCTCTGCAAAGGGAATCTATCCCTCCAGCATGTTCTATTCATTGTTGTGTTGAGGTTTATATCCCTAGAGTGTGTAGCTCCAGTAGATTTGGTTTTGGTAAGATGGATCATGTTCAACAATTCTGGGTTGGACATGGCTCTGTACGTTAGACAGAGATCGCCTCTGAGAAAGCAGTATGCAACAGAGAACAGTCTTAGTTTTTCAATCATCCTGCATAGAGCAACTGTTTGAGGCCAGTAATCCTCTTGGTTAGGTACCTCTGTGCTCTCTCCAGCTGCTGGAGATGTCTAGCCAGGTACATTCCAATTGGTGCATTGTACTCAATATTGGGACTAATGAGGGAAGAGTAGAGGGGCACCATTACATCCTTAGATCTTGATGCGAACCCTTTTGTGAACAGATGGGTCACATAGAAGGATTTTCTAACCACTTTGGCAACATGGTTATCAAAGGAAAGCTGACTATCTACTTGGGTCCCTAAATCCCTTATTTCTTCTTCAGATTTCACGGGATTACCTCCTATGTTGTAGTTTGCAGGTACTCTGTTTTTTTCCAAAGGGGATTACTACGCAGTTTTTTACATTTAGCTTGAGACCATGGCTTTGACACCATGCATCAGTCTCATTTAGGCCCTTCTGGAGGATCTCCATGTCAGCCGGAGACTCTATTATAGCACCCAGTTTGCAGTCATCCGCAAACTTAGTCAGCCACAGCCCTTCCATGCTTGCCTGTACTTCTGAGAAGTATATGCCGAACAGGAGGGGCCCCAGGACAGAGCCCTGAGGCACACTACTCATTACTGGTCTGGATTCAGACATAGATCCCACTACTCTTACTTTATGGGATCTGTCTGAGAGCCAGTTTGCGATCCATCTTGTGATGTAAGGGTTTATGCCCAGGCTGGTGAGCTTATCATTAATACCTGAATGGGGAATGGTGTCAAATGCTTTAGCAAGGTCAAGGTAAGCCGTGTGTACCTCCTTTCCCTTATCTATAGCCTGAGTAACTGTCTCAAAGAAATCCACCTGGTTCAGGAGGCATGATCTGCCCTTGGCGAAGCCAAACTGTGTGGGGTCCAGCGACTGGAGGTTCCCAATCTCTCCATTTATGAGTTCCATAATGATTTGCTCCATAGCCTTACAGATCAGACTGGTCAGGCTTACTGGTCAGTAGTTCCCAGGGTCAGTTGTGGCCCCACCCTTGTGTAGCGGGACCACCGTTGCGTGTGCCATTCTATGGGCACATATCCTGTGGAGAGGCTGAGACTGAACAGGGTATTAAGATGCGGGTTTAATTCCTTTTGGAGCTTGCATATGACACAGCCTGGAACACCATCTGGTCCCATGAAGGCAGTGTTTTTAGCTTTAGATAGAGCCTTGTTAACCAATGTATCAGTAATAATTGGACTTACACAATCCCCTGGAATGGTATTAGGCCCTGTAGGTGGTGGGGGGGGGGGTTTGCACTGAACCTGTCAGCCAAGATGTTGGCAATGTCAGAAGGGTCAGTGTATTTTGTTCCATTTTGTACTAGCTCAGAACAGACCTGAGTGTTGCCATTTAGGTTTTTGACGTAGCCATAGAAGGCCTTATGGTTATCCTTGGCATCTTTGGCAACTTTCTTTTCAAAATTAGCTTTAATTGACTTGATTGACTTGATGAGGGCCCTCAATTTCTTACTAATGATGATCAGGGATGATTTTTCTACTTGAGATTTGACCTTTTTTGTATAAGTCTCCTCCTTTTATTGTAAAGTTTGCTTATGGCCGGGGTCCACCAGACTGGTTTCTTCTTGCTTGAGGAAGGAGTCGTGGTTTTATTTGGGATAGCATGGTCCATGCAATCCTGAAGATGCATATAGAGTGCCTTTGTGTAGGATTCTGAATCCCTGATATCATTATCCTTCTGCAAGGGAATAGCAAAGCTTTCCACTTTGGATGCAAGTAGTTTGACGTTTGTTTTGGAAAGGTTTTTGACTATGGTTTCTCTGACTGGGGGTGGTGGAGGGGTGAGGATGTCCAGGGTTATCAGTTTATGGTCAGATCTGAACAAAGAGGGAGTGATAATGGGTGTGGTACAATGGGTGCCCATATTTGTGATGATTACATCCAATATGTTGTCCACTCTAGTGGGGGAACATACTAGTTGTTCAAGGGCATTTGAATTTATAAATTCTATGAATCGCTGAGCATAGAAGTTGGAACATTGGTAGTTCGCCCAGTCTATACCAGGTTAGTTGAAATCACCCAAGATTATGGTGTTGGGTAGGACCTTTATATTTTCCAATGTCTCAAGGAATGCAGAGTGAGCATCTTGGGACATGGTGGGCAATCTATAACCGGCTACAACTTGAAATGGGGTTTTGCCTGCTGATAGTTGTGCATGGATGATCTCTGGGGCATCATGCTGCACTACTAACCTGGAGATATGGGTCATAGAATCAGAGGAGTTTACTAGGCTATCGATCCAGAGGTCATTTCAAGCCTAGCCATTTCATCCCAATGTAATACTATAGATACGCTAGTCAATACTCAGTATGGCATTTAGTAATGACTGCAAGAACTATTGTTATAAAATTCCTGTCTTACATAGACAAAGATCTAGTAAGCTGTTTTAAGTACTAGTTCTCTGTCTTTGTAAGATAAGAATTTTATAATAATAGAACTTTTCCATATAAAAAAAGCAAAAAACAGATCCTATTTCATCTTCTATTAACAGTCTCGAAATCTTCACTCACAAAGTGACTGTTTCTTATGAATAATTTTTTATTCCATAATTATTCCTTATTTCAGTTAATAATACTTAATAAATCTTTAATTTCTATTGAAAATATCTGAAATCAAAGTTATAATCTAGGACATACTCTGCTGGGATGCATACTGTTGACAAATGTATACCTCTGTCATTTTCTGGATTCAAATGGGATATCTCACTTTTCACATGTCAATTAAATATTATTGTCTTCTCACAGGTAACCTTTTTCATATAAATCTTTGTTTAACCCATTAAAATATTCTTTACTAGTCACATTAACACATGAATTGACTGTATTTATTGTGTAACTTTATTTTCTTAACTCAAATGATATGTGACTGCACTTATGGAAGGGGGAATGTTTATTCATTGGTCTTGCAGGTTTGAATTTCTTGGAAGGGTCTTTTCTTTATTTTTTTATTTTTTTTTTGGCACCTTTTATATCTATAGAAGCTTCTTCAGATTCTGTTTTTTTTAATAGAGTCTTTCTTGTCTTACCTTGAGCTATGTCTCATGAGGTTGTTTTCTTGATTTATGGCAGCCTGGCACTCTTAGTTTGTCGGATGGTTTTCCTGCAATGATGTTTTTCACAGAGGTCTTTTGTGCTTCCATTGTGTTACTTCCTGTCAGAATATTACAGTTTCTGCCCCATTGCTGGACTTGGAACTATGCCTTCCTGCTGTTTGTTTTTTTTTATATTTTATATTGTTTATGCAGTTTGCATTGATCAAGTTATCTGTTAAGTGGTTTCCTTTCTTATGATAAATTGGAAGGTTTAAATTCAAGATCTATCATCAGTTTTTGTTAAAGGCTTATGAAGTTTGACTGGAGATGAACGTGTTTACCAATCAACAAAAGGCACTAAGGTTTGTTGCACCACTAGGTTGATTCTGTTATTTATTTTTGTTAATACTTTAAATTATCTTATTACTGAATCAAGCAGGGTGGAGAACTACTAGCCTTGTTATCTTAGTAAACATATTTATTATTGTCTGATTCTTATAGGGTGATGATACAAAGGGGATGTGGCCTCAGGGGCTACTGCAAGAAAAAAGTTTTTATGTGAGGAGTAAAATGGTGCTTTGATACTTTGTCCAGAACCTGTATAGTGATGTTAAACTCACACTAGTCTCTATACAGAAAAAGAATTGCATAGTATTAAAAGTAATTCAGTAAAAATATTGTGTTGTAAAGACCACTTGATGTGAGATAATTCATTGAACTAGATCTGTTTAGAGAGTAAGTGAGATGATTCAATAGGATGTATTGCAATTGTTCTAACTGCTAAGTACAGCTTTTAAAAAATGCTGTCAATAGTGCTGTACTAAAATGCAAGGACATAAAAATGTAGAGCAATATTGTTCATAATTGCAGACTAGTAAAACTTATGCTAAATAATAAAAGTTTGCTTTGCAAGTGATCTGTCATTCTGTAATATTTGCTAACACCAGAATGAAGTTCAAAAACTTAAAGAGTTTAAAAATGAATATGGTCAATAATTTTAAGCATGCCTAAGTTTATCAAACAATATCCCCTCTAAAGTCTGCCTCTTGTCATTATTGCAGTGCCTTTTACACTCTTACAGCAGAGTTAGAAAAACTTGCATTCAAACTTAAACTTTGTTATAGAATAAAGATCTTTTTATGGAAGTTGTTTTCTCATTTTTTTATTGTACTAGAAACTCTCATATGAGGCACTGAGTGTAAGTGTATGTGTGCATGTGTGTGTGTGTGTGTGTGTGTGTGTGTGTGTGTGTGTGTGTTTGCATGCATGTGCATGTACGTGGATGTATGTATTTGTATATCTATATATGTGTCTGTGTATATGTATGCATATTCATAAGTGTTATTATGTAATGTTTTAACTCCAGCATTGAACTCGAGCATAAAGTGAAACCAATAATTGTGACATCTTTAAGATCAAACAATATCACATAATGACATGTAATCTATTCAGTCTTATTGGAAGATGATATCCTAGGAGAATCACATTTTGATTTAACATGTCTGGGTTTGCTGGAATGGGGAAAAGAGATCATTTGATGGGACCGCCTGTCTTTGCCTTACTTACTTCTGTTTCTTATTTGGTCTGGATGTATCTGCTTTCCCTATTTTTTTTCTTTTACTTTTTTTTTTTTTTGCCTTTACTTCATTTTATTTGGAGTGGGGTTTGGGGATGTATTGTGATGTTTTACATTGGACATAATATAATTGCTGTTGTGAAAGGGAGATATGTTTCTCTTTTGATTTACTATGTTTGAATGACTTGGGAGATTTTCTTTTGTATTTCGGTGTGATTTGCTTGGATGGAAGTTTCTTTAGATTACCATTTGCTTTTTTTTATATTTTTCTTGCATATTATATGCAGATTCTTCATTCAATTATCTTGAGTTATAACTTATAAACTTGCTTCTTTGATTTGCACTAGTCAAACACTTTTAGCTCATGTGTTACATTCTGATGAATTATATTTTCATTCTGAAATCATTGGTGTTTCTGTTACATTACTTCCTACGTGTGGAACACACTGATTTTAATTTTAATTTAACATATTGACATTTGTTGAAATATGAGAGGGAAATCATTTAATTTATTATCAGCTTTTCTGATTGATTATCACATATGCTAAATCTAATTTCTGATCATTTGATGATGACATGTGTTTGAATGCTTTTATATACAACTGAACTATCAGAGTTAGAACAGACTCATGTTTATTATTGACATGCACACTCTTTGAAATGAGACTCTTACTTCCAAAACTGTACATACTTATATTTCTTTGGTATAATCACAGATGATTTTACTGTTAGTCAGTTCAGTAATTCCCTGCATATTTAAAACGTATTCTCATTGTAATAACTTCTATTGGTGTCAAAACAGAAAGATATTGGCTTAATATGTTAAATGTTTTTTTTTATTGATAAAGCTGTTTCAAAAATGCAGGCTTTGATGTTTGGATGATAGCTTGTCTTTTATCAGCTAATGCATAGCTTTATTATCACATTTATTATCACAAATAGGATGAACTAAGACTAGCCATGATGACTTAAAACATGTTCTTCAAAACAGTGATAGTTTTGAATGAACTCCAAACAAACTCCAAAAGGTGCAGTGCACAAAAGACACCAGTAAACCAAATGAAAAATGCACTGAAGAAGAGTGTCCCAATGGATAAAAGAAGTATCTTAAATGACAAAAACGAACAAAGTATTAAGTGCTTTCATCCCACACCAAGCAGGGACTTCATCAGAATACAAAATTTGTGCACACCCAACATAACTTAAATACACTGTCCTGTTAGTTAATCAAGTTATTACACAACAAACTTGTTCCAATGAAGGTATTAAAAAAAAAACAGTAAATCAAATTCCTAGGTAAGAAATAGTACATAATAATAGTAAAATAATTAAGGTGATACTCTGTGCCCAACTATGAGGTGAATCTCATTTAAAAAGATAATACAGTAAGTTAGAACAAATAGATAAAATAGGATAAAATATTATAAGTCTATAGCTTGCTAACCCTGTACTTTAAAGTTGAAGCAATATAAATTAAATCATTGAGCCCTGGGGGTAAAATGTCAGCTAACCTGAGCTGCCAGGAAAGTTCCTTGTTATTTAATGCATTCTTCCAGTCTCCCCTTCTAGGGTCCACAGTTACCTGGTCAATAATACCAAATGTGAACTTTGTGAAATCAGAACATTTAATGGAATGTTTATAAAGTGCATTTGTCTCCTTTCCATTTTTGATATCATTAATGTGTTTGTAGATTCTGGTCTTAAACATACACTCTGTTTGGCCTATATAAAAACTAAAACAGCTCTCACACTTGGCCAAGTATACTATTTTATGGGTGTTGCAGTTGCACCTTAAAAACACAGTCTTAGATATCATGTTATAATTTAGAATAATCTCAGTTTCTTTTGAAATAAAGGAACATTGTATACAATTGCCTCATGGGAAGGTGCCCTGCTTCATCTTACTATGCCCATACTTGCTCCCAAGGAGTTTCTTAACATTGGCCCCAGTTTTAAATACAAAAATTGGCTCAACTCTCTGCAAGTTATAAATATCAGGGTTGGTTTTAAAAATACAACAGTTTTTCCTGATTGCATCCTTAATATCATTGGAATGTAGGTTGCATTGTACAACAAACACCTTTTCAAATTTGGATTTAGTACTTGAACTGCTCCTGCATCCCAATCCTGTGCCCAAAAGGAGTGTATATTTGTTGTTCCAGCCATTGTACACTACCCCAATAATACTATCCACTAAGTTTTTAGGGTAGCCCCGGCATAAAACATATTAGCTAGTGTTACCAATTCAGAAAAAACATCATGATGTTGAGAAGTCATCCTAGCCGCATGAATAGCTTGTCTCTTGATCAAGCTTTTCTTGTGTATGTAGGGATGACAATTAATGCAATATAAATATTAATTGCAAACAAGTGTCCTTACAATAGAATTAAAGTAATCTATGTTGTAGAAAACCAAAGTATCTTAGTAATTAATCTGTGAGGAATAACTGTGATAGGTGAATTTAAAATAATCCATACTACTGTTAATATATTTCACAAAATCATCCAACTTTTTACTCGTACCTTTCCACAAAATAAAAATATAACCTAGGTATTGCAGATATAAATGTAAATTTTCTTTAAAACAATTATTAAAGACCTATTTATGTTCTCATCCTAAAAGAACAAGGTTGGCGTAAACAGGAGCATATGCTGCACCCATGGCAACTCCTTTAATCTGTTGAAAATATTCTCCCTCAAAGAACAAAAACATTTTCTAAAAGAAACTCCATTAATTCCAACAAAAGAGTGATTTGCTCAATAGGTAATGAAGAATGTGAAAAAACAACTCTTCAAAAAATTCCAAATCAGTATCTTTAGGTATAACTGAAAATAAGTCCTTCACATCTATTGTCATAAAAATACGCTCTCTATAGCAAATTTGTTTCTTGAGGTGCCCTAAAAATTCCCAAGCATCTTTAAGTAGATGGGCTACATTGTCAACCACATGTTTTACCCATTTATCCACAAGAACAGCCACAGAATGAGTTTTAGAACCACTGGCTGAAACTATAGGCCTAAAAGGTGGATTTGAAATGTTCTTGTGGATCCTGGAAATTCCAAATATAGAGGGAATGACAGGGTTAGTATTCATTAAAAACTCATACATCCAGAGAAATGCACTGATTTAACTAATATTCTTCCAAAAAGCAATTGATCCTATTATAGGCTATATTAATCTGATTCTTAGAGACTGGAGCATAGGTGTTAACATCAAATAGAATGTTTTGCATAACATCAGAGTAATCTCCGTTGTTAAAAATAACTGTACTACCTCCCTTGTTTGGCTTCATGATATGAATAATAGGATCAGTCCTAAGTTTTTTCAATAAACTGACCTCATCCTTAGAGAAATTGGTCCAAAATTTTTTTTTTTCTAAATACACCCTATAAATGTTCTCTATAACTGCCTTCTCAAATATGTTGACTAAAGGATGCAAGCGGAGGGGTTAAAATTATTTCTTTTCCTAGTGTTGTGGCCATTGAGAGAGGAATTCTTGTCCCTATGTTTGTTCACATCAGAAAATAAAATGTTGAGAGTAAGCTTTCTTATATACAGTTTAAGTTCAATCAAACTGTCACCTATATCAATCTTTCTTGTGGGCACAAATTTGAATCCCTTTAGAAATAATGTAAAATATTAATTAGTAATGTTCTTGTTGTATAATTGTGAATAGTAAATCCATCAAAAGTGTACATGATGGAATTGTGGTAAGAGACTAATTCCTGTACCTCTCTCTCTCTGGGTAAAATTGGCCCCTCCCGTGGTATGTCATCCTGTCTGTGTTCTGATGTCCTCTCTGAAAATTCTGATTTGCTGGTTTCTCCAAACATGTGTATTGCTGAAAATCCTGCCCTTCTATCCTATAATAACCATCACTGTAAGGCCCTTCTACCCTATAATAACCATCACTGCAGGGCCCTTCCATCCTATAATAACCATAACTGTAGGGCCCTTCCATTCTATAATAACCATATTTGTAGGTCCATCCAATAATAACCATCACTGTAGGTGACAGTTTTGAATGATACAGCAGTCCTATTTGTAAGCCTCCATATTCACATGTTTTATAATTCTAATACTTTATATCATCATTAGATCTACTTTCTCATTGTTTGAAAGTTTAAATAGTTCTGTTAAAAATTGTACTGATATATTTATGGAAATGTTCCTTATATTACCTACAAAGTAATGAATTCATCTACTAATAGTAAGGTGGCAATATTATAATAATATATAATTGATTTGCAGATGTCTAATCTTCTGTAAAGAGAAATATGAAATTAGGATAAAATGAATGGAGAAGAGAAGAGGGAAGAAACAGGAAAATAAATTAAATGCAACTACAAATATTGAAGAGTTCATTACTTTTTTTGATGTTGAACACATTACTTTTATATATTAAAATAGTTTTTCTGTCTTCTCATTTTTTATAAGAGGTAGAAAAAGGTAAAGAAGGGAGAAGTTGAAGGTGAGGTGGATGGAGTTGGAGAGGGAAAGTTGAAATTAGAAAAAGATGAAAGAAATGAAGCAACTGATTACTTTTATTCAATAGTCTACCATGCATTCTACACATTTAATATTTGCCTTTGAATATTACAATGTCTTATTTCTGCTCTTATCAAAATTATAATGTTTCCATAAAATATATATTCACTGCAATGCTCAACCAGATAGGTTTTGTTCTTCCTAACTCTTTCACTTTAGATTAGTAGGAAAGAGTTGGATAGTCTGACAGGTCCCTTTTTTCTTTCTACCGGGCTAGGAATTTTAATAATTCAACATTTGTAGTTATATCTGCTATTTATACTTTATCAATTTTTCTATTTAAAATGTATTCCTTGTTTCTTTTGGCCTGAGATGTTAACTTTTACATGCTACAACTGAAAGAAGTATTCTGTTACTTACTATGCTGCATTGTTTTCCTTTGTTAAAATTAGTTGTTGTTGCTGTTGTTGTAAAGAAACAAAATAATCCAATTTGTTACATAGATGGATTTGTCATTGCTATCTTTAAATGTCAATAATGTAAATAATCCAAGGAAAATATCAAACTTGATGCATTATCTAAATACAAATAAGGCTTAACTAGTGTTACTTCAAGAAACTAATATTAAATGAATGGAAAAAAGATATTTGGAACCCTGGTAAATATATAATTCTAGCTCAATCTTCTTTTAAAACTAAGAGGAGATGAGTCACAATTCTCTGGAAGATAAGCATAGATTTCCTGCATATTATGCATAAATATGAAGATCAAGAAGACCTCCTTACGTTTGTCATATTTAAGTTTAGTAATAGGATAACTATTTACTCTTGTAAATCTTTATTGGTTTCCTGGTATGCAACAGAATCTTACCGAAAATCATTTAGAGACTATTGTTGATAATTATAAAGGCGTTTTAATCATAGATGGAAATTTCAATGGCATATTGGAAGATACTGATACTATAATAGATGGAAACTAAAGTTGACCTCTACTGCCAAAACACTCATAAAATGGAAAGATTCTCTTAACTTAAATGATATATTCAACATGAAAGATCCCTGTTCTTTGCTCTTTGCCTATCAGGATTATAAATATGGCACACAGACTAGAATAGATAGAATTCTGGTCTCTCAGGATATAATTTCTAAAATTTCAAATGTTAGTATTCTTTATCCAGTGTCTGATCATGATGCTCTTATTCTAAAATTCCAAAATTCCAAATTAACTTCAAAAGATTATCCTTTCTGATTAGAATTCCTGCATATATAATTAAACTTAAGGAATTTAAACACTGGTTAATCGCTGAACTAAATTCTTTTTTGGAATTCAGTAATTCATCTGATATCGATACAGCTTTGATATGGAACTCATTAAATGCTTACATTGTTGGCAAAATTGGCAAAAGGAATGGGAATCAGAACTCTTTATCAACAAAACATATGTATAATCTATCAAGAAGAGTTAAGTTACAATAAAAATTCAGTAGTATTTTAGAAGTTAGACATGAAGGAAGTAAAAAATACTACAGATGCTGGGGACATTCTTGATGCTTTTAGATTTCACTTTACATCTCTAAATATAGATTCTAATTCTGAAAATGTAACTTCAATACTGAGTCTTGATAATCGTAATATCAAGGAAATCCCATTAAATTAAAAGATGATTTACAAAAACAAATTTCCTACAAATAAATTGTTAATAAAATTCAAAATTCAAAATCTAATAAAGCTCCAGGCATGGATTGGATAATAGAAATCTATAAGCTTTTCCTTCCCACGTTGTATCTTTTTTTTCACAAAACTCTTATTGAGATTCATTCTCAAGAAAAGCTTTCACCTTCCTGGAAACATTAATTAATTCCTCTTTTATTAAAAGAAAATAAAAGTGTACAACTTTGCTCTTTCTATAGACCTATTTCACTTATAAATAATGATTATAAAATGTTCCATGTCTATTATTACTCATAGAATAAAAGAACCATCTGACCAAACAGGTTTTATATATCAAAGACAAACCCATGATAATATGAGAAACAGATTAGCTCTTATATAGACTTTTTAACAGAAACAATGAAAATGTTTTATTAACTACAACACATGAATTCAAAAAGGATCTAAAACAATATCTACTTAGTATCTCAACTTGTAACTGTAACTCCTAGCCAATCTCTAACAACACTGACATTGCTTACCTACACTATACTAATGCAGTCCTTTGCCAATTTTTCTTCAACTATCTGATGCTGACTCTGTACTGAGTACCTTATAAAAAATTCTCTGTTTATGGATTATTGTTTTTCAATTGCTTGATTCTGATATGGTTCAATTTGTAAATAACTTATTCATCAACTGCTCTGTGACATAGCTTGTCTCAAAATATCATGGACATTTGCTTATCCTCACTCTACTCATACTGTAAAATGTACATAGGCCTACTACTGTTTCTAACAAGCATTGACTGTCTTACTAGTTGCACTTTTATGTACTTATATGCGTTTGATGAGTCAGACACTCCCGGTCAACAAATGTAAAATAAATATTTGTTTAGATATTGAAAAAGCCTTTGAATTGGAACTATTTATTTAAAATTTTAGTCTTCTTTAATTTCACTAATAGCTTTATTTCACTTTTAATGAATATTTATAAAAGTATCATTGCATGTGTTAAAATGCCCCTTTGCTTCAGAGTACATATCTTTGACTAAAAGTACTAAACAAGGTTGTCCACCCTCCCCAATGCTATTTTCCATAGATATTTTTGCCATTTTAATTTGTAGAAACACAAATAATAGTAGCATAGATATTTTAATCTGTATTCTTCTAAAATTCTGTTATTTGCAGGTGATATATTGCTGACACTCTCAAATTCAAGATCAACTTTTTTCGAACCTGAATCTACTATAAAATTATTTCAGTTTGTCTCTCGTCTTTACTTTAATTAATCTAAATTCATAGTATTAGATAAGAAAAAATCAGAAACAAAGCTCTCTCTCTCTCTCTCTATATATATATATATATATATATATGTTATTGAATACTTAGGTATTACCTTACTATTATCTCTAGATAAGATAGTAAATGTCAATTATGATAATATCACAAATATAATAGATAACCTCATTTTCAAATGGAATAAGTATTTATTTCATTTGAAAATAGACTTTGGTTAATAAAGAAAATTATTTTGCCCACAATATTGTATATAATGCAAGCCCTGTCTCTTTTTCTAAATAAAGAAGACATCAGTAAAATAAACAATTAACTATTAAAATGTCTTTGGTTTCCTAATAAATCTAGAATAGCTTTTATTTTCATAACATTAGACCTTGGATTTTTGGAGGAATTAATTTTCCAGATATTGATACTTGTATTAATTCATCATTTTTTTAAATTATATTAAATTGGATAGATACTAATTATAACTCAGACTGGAAAACATTATATTTAACTCTTATTAAGAATAAGTTCAATATAATAGTTAATAACATTTCAACTAATTCATACACTTTTCTTTTGGCATTTCTTTGTAACTTTATACAGTATAAAGCTTCTCCCCCTTCAAATTCCAGTTATTTAAATCTTATAATAAACTCTTTTAAAAACATATTTCTCATTAACATAGATATTACAATTTGGTTTAAATCTATTATTTATTTTACTATTAATAAGCACGTTTTAATAAAATGCATAGTCACATATTTGTTGTATGAAAAAACAAGACTTTTGTTTGCTGGCAACATTGTTATAAAGATTTGAAAGCTAAAGATATTCAACAACATATTATAGAATTTTACTGAATGCCCCAGGATTGACTTTTATTACAAACTGTTAAAACATATACTCAGGATCTATGTTGGTCTCTCTGTCACTCACACTTTAAAGAAAATCCCAAATGAATTCATTTCCTCTATGCAATTATATATAACAACTTGAAAACTGATAATTTAATTACTAAACTTTATAAAATATTTGTGTGTGTGTGTGTGTGTGTGTGTGTGTGTGTGTGTGTGTGTGTGTGTGTGTGTGTGTGTGTGTGTCCGTGTTGATCTTTTTTGGAGGTATAACCTGAAGTATAACCTCATTGTTTGTTGTTTTCAGGCCTTTGTATATAATGCACATAGTTACATAGTTAAAGTGTGTTTCTTATTTGCAATTTCATTATTTATTTATCTTTATATTGGTAATATATTTATAAAAAAGAACAATGATATTTTTTGAGTAAAAAAATGGAATGTGTGGAGAAACAGTTATATTTGACAGAGGATATCACTGCTCTAGAACAGACTCCCCATCCACATAAATCAAAGTTCATTCCTATCCATATTCAAGCACAACATAGACTTATGGATGGGAAACATAAAATTTACCCCAAGACTGCATGCTATAGTACTACTAACAGAGGCAGCTACTAAATGCTTTACCCACCATGCATAGGTTATTTCAAGCACAAACAGGAAAATTGTCTAGGTGTAAAATGGCCGTCAAGGGCAGCAAGCCTAGTACATACCTATGAACTTATGAACTTAGTGACCTTTCATTATCTGATCTGTCTTGGATGCCCTACTCATAATATGACTTGTTCACTTGAGATACCACATTTCTCCATGTTAACAATCTAACAGTCTCAGGTATTAACTGTTTTATTATGAAGAAGTCTTAGCATTAGCTGTGAAATCAAAGTGATCAGTTTTATTAAAATATTTATTTTTCCTTCTAAGAGAGTGTTATAATCCACCAATCCTTGCACTTTAAAACCAATACTAAGCAGTTTAAAATGTACACTAATTGCCCTTGACCACACCCCTTCCTACCATCTGAATGCTGGGTATCTTAAACTATCCTCTGTCATAACCACATCTTCCGCTGCTGTAGCAGGCCTATAAAAGCACTAAAAGCTATTTAAGCTCTGTTACAGGACATCCAGGAGGTGTGAGCCCAAGACTCTATTATCTTCTTCCTGCATGCACTCTCAGCCCCCCCCCCCCATTGTGGAATTGTTTGAAGAGTGTCTACCCCCACTAGGTTGAAATCAAATGCGTAGATGAAAGACAATATTGAAATAAACTACACTGTACCTAACATGGAGGCCATCCTAATACCAGCAGATATTGCTATTAGAGTATCTAAATTATACTTTATTCTTATTTATCTGCTCAATACTCTTCACCCAAAAAAGAAATGAGTTCCACAAAAGTAATATATTGTACTGTGTCTAGGGACAAACAAATAATTTATTTAATTAATAGACACCCCTACCTATAGCCCCTGAGTCACCTGTATCAAGATCTATATCATTGTTCTCAAACCAGTCCTGAAGTCAAAAGGACACTCAATTATATTCCATTAAGAAATCCACTTATGTGAGGAATTCCTACTTCACTTGCTTGGAAATTCTAATCCTTTAGTGTCGCTAGTATCATCCCTTTGTCTAATTTGTCAAAATTCTTTTAAAAATCTGTCCTGAAGCCTATATCCTGTGACCATAGGTTCATAGGTGTTTACTAGGTAATGATCATAAGGGCATTTTTAAGCCTAGTCATGCATCACAAATCTCTGACAGATTTTGATACCCTTGATAAGTGTAAACATGGACCTGGGAGATGAACCATTTACAGGTTACCTGTGTTCATTAGAGACATATGTAACAATTCAGTGATGAATTTGTGGTTTCCCATCCAATTGTCTAAGTTTCACTTGAATTGGGTTAGGGAGGAACTCTGCTTCACATGAATGGGGAGCCTGTTCCATAGACAAGGTAGTCTCTGGGATACATACCTATCTCTCCAGCAGGTCCTATTTATATCACATGCAAGGATTAAGTCTTTAGAATGGATAATTCTGGTGCTGTTTGTTTTGTGGATATGCAGGAGGTACATCAGAGTGGGGTCTGACAATGCCCTGTATGTCAGGTGTAGATCTCCCCTCAAAAGCCTGCAGGAGACAGAATACAGGGATGGGGCCTTCAGATGGTCTGCATAGGACATATTACTTATGCCCTGTACTCTTTTAGTGAGGAACCTCTGTGGATGTTCCAATTGTTGGATATGCCTGGTTAGGTAAATGCCAAAGGGGGCATTGCACCCAATGATAGGTCTGATGAATGCTGAATACAGTGGAACAATGACTTCTTGGAATTAGATGCCATACCTCTGTTTATAAGTTGTGCAACATAAAATGATTTCTGCACTGCTGTAGACATGTAATGATCAAAGGCTAGATTACTATCGATGGGTGTCCCTAAGTCCCTGACTACTGGATCATCTCTAAGGGGTGTGTTATCAATATGATAGTTCCCAGGGATGGATAACTTCCCAAAGATACTATTATGCATTTCTAGGCATTTAGTTTTAGTCCATGGCTCTGACACCAGTTGTTTGTCTGTGTCAGCCCCTCCTGTAGAACATTTGTGTCAGTGTGAGATATACAAAGTTGGAGAGGCCAAAGACTGATGTAATATTTTCATCTGTTGCTTTTCTTCGCTTTTTCATAATAAAGTAAGTCTGCATTCAAATTCTTGAGCTTTTCAATCAGTACCTTAAATTCCTGAATGACAGCTTTCAAGCTAGGAATATGAATCTTCTGTCTCCCCATTCTATGTTACCTGTTGTTAATGGCACTGTGATGATGTGAGGCACTGCCATCTATACCAGGAGAAGTGGGCAGTGGATGTGTAACATATGCCAGCATAGCTAGCTGGAGTTTTGTAAAGAATCATGTGTCATTTGTATATCAAAATGATTTGTACAGGTGCTTGTGTTGAAAATGTATTTGTAAAGCTGTGTTAAAAATGTACCAACAGTGGGTCCCGCTGGATAGAAAAGAAATACACCTGTATATCAGACTGAATTGTAACTGTTGAAATTAATAGGATTTAACAGAAGATACTGGAAAAGAGGAGGTTAATCTCAGTCCAGCTAACTTTGAAAAATAGTCTGAATTTAAATTACCTGGATTAGGCCTTAAATATTGTATCTCACAGTTCTGATTGCAGCCAGAGACAAAATGTCTGTGTAAACCAGGACTAGGAATCTTACTGTATTTCCCTTAGCAGTGAACTGATTGCTACCCTGAAAAAGTGGATGTTTTTGAAAAGGATTTATAGCTTCTAGACATTGTAACACATCTTAGCAAAGCCCTATATGGGTATTATGACATGTATATGCTAGATTCTGGTTCAGTTTCTAGTAAAAGGGGAATTGTGTGACCCAAAAGTCAGATGATGAGAAATATGTGATGTCATTCTGTAATCCAGCACTGAAATGATGTTTTAATACTAAATGAGTCTCAGAGAAGTCTGTTTTTGAAACCTGCAAAGGACCACTCACCCACTTCATCTTGACTTGCCCTAGTAAGTGAACTAAGGGACAGTAATTCTTTAAATATGTCAGGAAAATATAGTGAGATTAGTTAAGTATTGTTTTCTTGTATCTGTGTGAATCTTTAATCAGTGTTATTTTTAATATTTCTTATGATTGAAACTCTGGTGTTTATTATAAATAGATATTTAGTATGTTCATGTTCTTTTATTCTTTATTACTAAACATATTTAAGTTTTTCATTGTGTCTGGTCTTTTAGAGAATATTATAACCTTTTAGAGTAATTATATTTATTTGGTGCACTGTAGCCGCTCCTGAAAACCTTGCTTCATTGGTCAAACACTACTATTTATATTAGCATTAATTTTACTCAGTATAATTGGGTACCCTTGTAAGAGCCTTAGAGTAGCAAGAACCTTAGGAGTAGCTGGCTTTGGAGTGCTCTGGTGACAGTATCTACCTTACAGTCTGCAATTCTCATGTGTTGCAAGAGTCACTATAATTTCTTCACTTACTTGCTCAACATGATTCACATTCCTCTAAACCATATCCTGGTCCAGTAAATCAAATATCTCTATAGATTCTTCTCTGTGTGCCTTCTCCCTGTCTATGATTATTATTTAAACAGTAGCCTGTTTCTCCATAGCACTACTTACTCTGCCCCCCTACTTCAAGATGCTGTAATAGACCCCTCAGCTGAGACCTGCAGAGACCCAATTGGAAAATCTGAAGGAATTAGACCAGGTGTCCATCTCAATGGCAAGTGATGTAGGATCTTTACCTGACACTGTCTAGGCCTGCAACATTCCAGTATCCCACACAGTTGCCCTCCATGCACCTTTGATTTTAGCCTTTCCACACATTATTGCCCCAGTGAGTCAAGAAGTGAATTGATATATTCATTCTTACATTCAAAAGTGTCTTCCCCAAAACAATCATAACCTAGAGCCAGTGCCAATTGTTGACAGTCTATCTTGAATTCATGGTCCACTGTCCTGGGGCAATTGAAGTTTGTGCTATTGCATCTGCTTTATCAGCTGAAGCAGCTGCAACATTGCAATACTGTTTACTTAGCTGTCTGACACTAAGGAAGGAATAAAGAGAAGTGTTTTTATTATCTGGGAAGCACCCCCTTTAACCCCATGATTCATGGGCCATTTCTTCTAATTATAATATTTTCAAAATGAGATCCAAACAAATGCCTGCTGCTATTAGAGGTGAGGGACGAGGTGCTTCCACCACCCTAAAGGCCATAAAAAGACCCAGAAGCTGAAAAAAAAACTTATAATGTCCACCCTCCCCCAAACCATTCTCAAGCTTAAATTGCATCTAATTGTAATATTTTTGAACCAAGATCCAAGTCAGCATACACTGAACAGCAGGAAGGGAGGGTCCATTTCTGTGATTTCCCTCAAGTTCATCAACAACAAAAGAAAAACTCAAGAAGACATGGTCACTGCCACCACTGATATACCCTATATCATCTGTTATGCTTATATGTCTAGTAACAGTGAACAACTGAAAAATGGTTCTCTCTTTATAAAACCTAGCTGATAGCCATAGGATTTATGCAAACAATATCACAAACCTCATTAGCAGGAAGAGAATAAAGAGAGCAGAAGAGAGCCAAGCTGACTCTTAGATGCAAAAGACCAAAGAGCAATTAATGACTAAATTTTCAAACAACTTTGCATATCTTACCAAAATTAGATACGCCTACCAAGATGTCCATTTAACATTTTTACTCCAGCTTTCTTCATTTTTATTACATATTGTTATTATATGTTCATTTTTTAATTGCCTCTTGTACTACCTGTTTTTCATATCCATAGGCCTAAATACTGTGACCTTACAAATATCATGCTGTATAAATCTGACAAAATTCTACAATGAAAACATAAATTTAAGATGGGTATAATACCCATTAAACATGCTGAAATCTTCAATATTCACAAGAAACTTGAGTACTTTACCTACATGCTTTGTATGCCTTTACCTTCTACTGCACTAAAACAGACTTTGAACTAATTCAAGCCTTTTAATTAAATTCTTTTTCTACCGCAGGTGAAGTGATTATTGCTGAGACACATGCCTATTCCCTTCACTATATCTTTTGAGAAAGAGGCCTGAGTGGTAATATGCACTCAGGACCTTGTCATTTTTTCCTGCAAGGTCTTGCTGGTGCCTTCCTTGATAAGCTAATTCCGGGTTCACCTGACAATCCCAGGGCAATGGAGTCTAAGCTATATGTAAGCTGTTTTGTCTATAGAATTAATTACAAGGTAAGTAAAAGGCCCCAAATCATTCACATATTTAAGTTGAATACAGTTAGCTGAAGAAATGTTCTGTAAGGAAACTACAATGCAATCCAGGTTTGAGCTGCCCTAGACTGATCCATGTTAAACTTGTACATTGATCAGAATCTTCACATGATATTCCCAGTTGTTAGCACCAGCAAAATAATTTTACTTGTTTTGAGTTAACTTGATTGCTTTATAAAAATCAATTAAGACTACATTAATGTTCCTGTTTATGCCATATCCACACCATTATTGTCATTCTGGGTCACAGCTGAAAAGACCCCCACCCCCCCAAAAAAAACAAACAAAAAAATACAAATAAGAAAGTAAAACGTGCTAATAATTGAAAGGTATGTATTTAATTTAGACTGGACCATTTAAGTGATAACATGTTGTTGTTGTGAGTACATATGTGGTGGCAGACACAGAGGTAAAGCTGTCAATGTATGTTTGACAAGTGGTGAGCAGTTAAAAAAGTTCCCTGCTCATAATAACATTGGATTAACAGCACATTCATAGTTTACCCTTTTCTTCAATGTAGTGCAATCTCGAAGTTGGCATATTTAATTTGTGTGGGGGTTTAGGGTCGCAGCCCCCAACATGGGGGGAGTATGGGGCACAGCCCCTCTGCAAAAGTGTTGTACTTAAAAAATAGTTGAAGTTTAGCATCGATGGAGGGTAGGAGTTAACAGTTTGCTTTACAGTATTCGATATTATGGGAGTTGATCTTGTAAACTTTCAGGAAACTGATTTTTTCAGTTTATGGTTCGGTCTTCTGCCGTTCAGTCTACTGGTAATATGGGATTTAAAAGAAGACCCATATATATATATATATATATATATATATATATATATATATATATATATATATAAATATATTTTATTTTTATTAAAGATTTTTTGTACATCAGTGATGATTTGGCTTTCTTAGCAAGTATTTTAGTTACAAATATTGTAAATAGCAAGAAACTAGGCACAGAGCACTGAAAACATTTATAAGGACTACCAAAAGTGAAGTGAAGTGAAACAATTGCATTTTCACATATTAAAGCCTGCTTGCTGATGCCACAGTTATAATGCATTGTTGCTGTACTACGATCGCTTCTCCAAGTCTCTTCTTGGCTAGGTTGCTTCCTGTGTAGTCTGTATGTCCACACTGTATGTAAGTAATTTCTAACTATCTGTAGGTCAGTGTGCTGTGCTATGCAAAGTTGAGTGTTCGTATCCTGTGATGCGATGGTGTCCTGTTGAGAGGGGTCCCTATTAAATATTCAAACTTTTTAAAGTTCGAATGTCATATTGTCAACACCATATGATCGAACTTTTAAAAGTTCGAAGCTGAAAAGCAATGGCTCTGTACAGCGCAGAATGGGAATATTTCCCTTTTCTGCACTGAAGTACAATCTCGGAGTTGGTATATTTAGGTAGGGGGAGTGCGGGGGGGGGTGCAGGGCAGAGCGTTGAGGTAAGGTTTTTTGTAATTTTTTATTATATTTTCAATGTTGCAAACTTCGCTCATTTGTTGTCGAACATATGAGGTTTGAAGTTTTGAAACTTCGAATATATAATATAGACCTATTGAAAGTTAGCTACAGTGCTTAGTATCCCAAAAGTGCTAGGAAAACCCTTAACATCACTATGACACTGAATTGGATTAATTAGAAAATGAATGAACAAGCTATCTGAAGAATTGTATCACATTCTTTGTCTATAGCTATAACTATATATCTGTATCAATCTATCTATATATTTTAAGAATCAATTTGTTTATCATTTTGCTTTATATGGTTTTAAAATATGTTTTAGATCTAGAAACCAGGTGTGCGAAGCGAACAGCCACTCTGGTGCAAGGTATTAGTGAATGTTTCATGTTGATCTGCAGATGACCATTGGTCAGTACGGTCCGACATTAATTTCCATACCAGGATTTCTTGTACAGAAATACTAAAATTATTCTTTTGTAGTTAGGAGTGAAGGAAAGAGCTTGCTTCAGAATTTTGTGTTAGTGTAACTTGTGGAAAACTATTTACTTCAGATGTGTTTTAAGAGATGAGGAGAGGAGGTTAGAGTATTGGACCTGATTTTTTTGTTTTTGTTCCTCCTTAGATCTGCAGTGGGCCCCAGAAGAGTGAGAGACAGACTATTCCTGAGTCTCACATTAGATGCATTACTTTATTTAAAATGATCCCACAGGGTTAATTTGTTACTTTTAAAGGGTGCTACACTTTCAGTCTGCTAGTTTATAGCAATTTCATTGATAATACCTCCTTTGAGATCTATAGTAAGAATATATGCCTGATGTGTACAGAGAGTCAGACAGACACACCCACATGTGCGTGTGCGCGCACACACACACACACACACACACACACACACACACACACACACACACACACACACACACACACACACACACACACACTTGCATAAGCTAAGAAATGCATTTTTTCTTTCTTCTTTCTTTCTGTAGCTGCTGTATTAATTTCCCAGCACATCATCATTATTTAATAATACCATAAGGATGATCATAACAAAATCTTTTTAACACACACAACATATGGCAATGTTTACCACATGAAGAAAACCACAGGACTTTTGTGCATTCGTTTTGGTCATGTGTGACAAATGTGAATGATGTAGAAATATATTTTGATGTTTGTGTCATTAGAACAATGTTTAACTGATTTTTGTGACTTCCCGTGTCTCGGTTTATGTTCTGTGGTTTACTTTTTTCAAGAAAGCCTTGTGGTATTTCAAGATGGCAACACAATGTTCTTTAGTAAATGAAATTACACGATACACTGATTCATATTGCCTGAGCACATACACTAATATTTTACATTAGTACAGCAATATTTATTTATTTATTTAACATTTGTTTACTGGGAAAGTCCAACTTGGAATGAGTGAATTTTAGGTGGAGGCCCGGGTAGAAATGCTCCAGATGCGCGTCACATATTTAATTGCATTAATCTGAAATAATTTGGATACCATACCTTGATGCAATAAACATGAATGCTTTCTCTTTACACTGATCATTGCCCACTTGGACAAAACACATAACTCAGTGTCCCACTAACCCCTTCCATAAATCACATGATTTAAAGATAGGTCATATTTTGAATGAAAATTGGAAGCTGGGATATACTGTGAATAATTATAATAATAATAATAATAATAATGAAACATTAAACAAAGACTGACTCAGTGAATCATTTTTCCCAGTAACCCCTTCATTAGTTTGTATTGTGTATGCCCAAGCACTGAAATGACACAATAAATTATTTTGCCTAGCGGTCACTTTAGCAGTCTGACCACATATGCACAAGCAGTTCTTTGATGCTCGAATTAATTATTTCCTCAAGCAAAATCTTCATTACTATATCCAGGCATACACAAGCACCAAAATGAAACATTTCCCAAAGACTAGCACAGTAATGAATACTTTTCCCCAGTAACCCCTTCAGTAGTTTGTATTGTGAATGCACAAGCACTGAAATGACACAATAAATTATTTTGCCTAGTCGTCACTTCGGCAATCTGACACTTATGCACAATCAGTTCTCTGATACACAAATGAATTATTTCCCCAAGCAAAATCTTCATTACTATGTCAAGGTATACACATGAACCAAAATGAAACATTTCCCAAAAACTGACACAGTAATGTATCATTTTCCCCAGTAACCCCTTCAGTAGTTTGTATTGTGTATTCACAAGCACTGAAATGACACAATAAATTATTTAGCCCAGTGGACTGAAAACAGAATTGCAGCAGACGGTGAAGACAACAACAAGGCCTTCCATAGTTATGTAAAGAATCTCCATGGCAATACCCAGATTTGCTTTGAGTTACTGCACAACCCTGCTAGACAGGGGTCCAGGGAAGTAAATAGTGTGGGACGAAATAGCCAGGCAATTCTATGTTTAAGCTTGTATAGGCCCTAGGGCCGATTGCCTAGTACCACCCTTTGAACCTATGAACCTATGGTCTTCAGCAGTCTGACCATGTAGGCACAAGCAATTCATTTGTGCATCAGGGAAGTATTTCCCCATGCAACATCTTCATTACTATGTCCAGGTATACACAAGCACCAAAATGAAACATTTCCCAAAAAGGCTGCTTAAGTAAAATGTCCAGATACATTATGTAGAAGCACCAAAATGAACCATTTGCTCACATGACTCCTTCAATAACATATGTACACACACCAAAATGAAACATTCAACCAAGCAACCCCTTCAGTAAAATGCTGAGGTGTGTACAAGCACCAAAATGAAACATTTACCCAAGCGACCCCTTCAATAACATAACTGCAAGCATGAAATGAAACATTCACCCAAGTGACCCCCTTCAATGACATAAGTACAAGCACCAAAATGAACATTCACTCAAGTGACTCTTTGAGTAAAATGGTGAGGTATGCCCAAGTACCAAAATGAAACATTTGCCCAAGTGACCCCTTCAAAAACATAACTACAAGCATTAAAATGAAACATTCACACAAATGACCCCTTCAGTAACATAATTTCAAGCACCAAAATGAAACATTCACCCAAGCAACCCCTTCATTAAAATGTTGAAGGATGCCCAAGCACCAAAATAAATGTTTGCCCAAGCGACCCCTTCAATAATGAAAGTACAAGCACCAAAATGAAACATTCATCCAAGCGACCCCTTCGGTATAATGTCAATGTATGCACAAGTGCCAAAATGAAATGTTTGCCCAAGCGACACATACCTAACAAGCATGCACTCTCAGTGAAATGCTGGCTTCAAATAACAGACTTCCTGTGCGCGGCACAGCACAGATGGAATTATTATTTTTAGGGTTCCCCCTTCGGTTTCTAGTGTACTGCTGAATCTGTGCTGATTGGTTTTCTCAGTTTGCAGTTGCAGAAGATTAACTAATCAGCTTCATGAAAGTAGGGACTCATGGCAGCAAAACATCCAGACACCAGATAAAGCCATTTAATTAGTAACAAAAAAACAAAACAAAAAAAAAAAAACAGACAGTGAAGAGGGCCCACCAGGAAATCCCCATGGCTCACCAGTTGGTTGTGGAGCTCACGTTGAGAAGCACTGTCTTAGAGAATAAGCTGAAACTATGAGATCTGTTGCAGTATATCTCTGCATGCATTTTGACGACGGAAAACAAGTACTGTTTTCCTGATGTCATCACCCATTATGTTGTTACTTATCATGTCACTGTTTCCTGAACAGGTAAATTTAGTGCACATGATTTGTTTGTGACATAGCTGTCTAGTTAAATTTGACTTCTGTAACAGACCCATAAACTGGTGACACCTTCTGTAGAGTTTACCTCACAAGCAGAGACTAGAAATATGTTACCACATCTTCTTTCATATCACAGGCATACACACAGATTGCACACAGACATGGAAAATTTAGATTTGCCAATCATCCTGCCACATATCTTTGGCCACATTTCTAGACAATAGGGCAGTGTTTAAGGCAGCATCTATAAAGATGGATTTCTACAGGGTTACAAGAATTCACTACACAGCTGAAGCCCAACGTATAGAAAAGTAATCATCAGGTGAAAAAGGATTAATGTAGCTGAGGAAAATGACAGAAGCCATGATAAAAACCAAAGAATCAGTAAGTACAGCTCATCTCTAATGTCACCATGTTTATTGCATATCATAATGTCTATCCTTATCAGATAATATGACAATATTATCAAACACTATGTTTGGATTAACTGCAGATCAATAATGTAAAACCCATCATGCCAGAAATGACAGACAATAAACAACACAAATATACCATCTAGTAGCTAACAGCTGCATGTGATTATCAATCAGACAAAAGTAAAAAAAAACTGAAGATCAGACACAACAGGATTGCACAATTCAGCAACTGAACAAATTAGATAGGGTCTACAGGCTGAAGAAAGCATTATTTAGTCTAATAGTATATATGAAAAATGTAGCAGTAACGGCATGTCTTATAACATGTGGGTATTACACATAGATGGTGGATCAACTGAGAATATGCATGCAGTGATACAAGTATCTGCTAGTTGTGATGATGTGAGGCATTGCCAACTATGCCAGGAGAATTAGGGCAGTGGATGTGTAACAGATACCAGCACAGCTAGCTGGAATTTTGTAAATAATTATGTCACTTGTATATCAAACTGATTTGTGCAGATGTTTGTGTTGAAAATGTATTTGTAAAGTTGCTTGTGTTAAAAGTGTACCAACAGTGGATCCTGACTGTATTGAAACTGAAATAAATGTATATGTGTTAACAGAGGATACTGGAAGAGAAAAGGATAATCACAGTCCAGCTGTGCTAACTTTGAAAAATGTTCTGAAATTAAATTACTGGGCCTAGGCCATAAAGATTGTATCTTACAGATATCTTTCTATTTGTATGCTGCAGTATCCATAACATGAAAGAGTGCCACCAGCTGACTCATATGTCCAGCCTTTATACAAAAGTCTAAAGCTACTCTGAGGTATGTGCAATGCCACACATCAGCAAACATATGATGGCCAAAAAGAGATGTTAAGTATAAAGCAGACATCAGCACATACTAACCTCAGAACTTTTGTGCCTCCTGTTTAATCGCCTGCTCTGTCCATCGCTTATCAGTGAAGTTGCGGACTTTGTTTCAGATAAGTACCCAATTGTTTTTTTCTTTAATTTTTTGGTTACTGTATTTGGCTGTGATTATATGTCTTCTGGGAAGGGCAAGTGTCAGTGTGGAAGGCAGATTACACATAAGGATGCTCATGGCCTTTGCTTGTTTTACCTAGGCCCAGACCATGACCATACCACCTATGCTATCTGTAAGGCCTTTATATCCAAAACCCTTCTCAGCCATTTAGATTCCCTGAAATTATATCTTGAGAATCAATACCTTATGCATCTCATGCATGATATAGAGGTAGCATTGGGCTCTTCAGATGAGCCGGAACCAAAAAAGGCCAAGAAGCCATGGCCAGATGTACCTGCTGCTCCCTTGGATCCAGACAACTTTCCTGAGGCCAATGTGGACCTGGATGCCATCCCTGTATTGGTAGACATTCCTTTGACAGGTATCATAGTGGAGGCCATGAAGGACCCTACCAGTACATCTGTGAGGGAAACCCAGGCATCCAATTTGGGTGCAGGGGGAATCATGTTTTTTTATTACAGAAGGCCTGCTTGGTGTCACCCAGATCACCATGTGGGAGGATGTTCCTACCGACACTGTGGATGCAGGTCAGTGTCTGGCCCATCCACTTTCCACTACATGGAGGTTCCAAAAAAGAAAAATCTTAAGATTAAACATGATTCTCCTACTCCCTAGGAAGAAACACTGGGTTGGCAGGCCTTCTCCTGAGGTCTATTCAATGCTTTTATGGCTCTACAACAGATCTTGGCTCCCTTTCTCCCTTCTCATGCTTTTCCTCCCTTTAATCCTTTAAAGAGGACCTCTGAGGAGACTTCCTCAGATGAGGAGAAATCATCAGATGAATCCTTGCCGTATTAAGCACCAACTCTCTTCGCTTTGGGGTTATGCCTCACCAGAAGAGGAATCCAATGGCATGGATTCCCCTGGGGAGGATATTTCCTTTGGGGAAACTATCATGAAAATGGGAGGTCTCTTCATGTGGGACTTTGCCAGGTATCTGATATCCAAAAAAGGTACTAAGAACTCTTACAGATGAATTCCCCTCTCCATCTGCCATACCCTCTGTTCTGCTGGCCTTCTTAGATGCTTTGCAGCTGCTTCAAAGTGCCTGATTCCCAACCTCCAACAACCATGTACTCACATAGATTTTATAAGGTGCCTGAGGACTCCAAATTCCTCTTCAAATGCCCTTCTGCAGACCATGCTACCATTTCAGTGTCTGCAGACAAGACATCCAAATTGCTGCCTTCTACCTCATTGCCTCCCTCAAATAAGGATAGCAAAGTCATGGAAAGGTTATGTAAAAAGGTACATAACTCTTCTACTCTGACATTTAGGGAAATTAATTATCAAACTCATATGGCCAAATATTCATTAGCCCTTTTATCAGACACTGGAAAGCTTCTGTCTGAGCTCCCTAATTCTCCCATCAAGGCTTAGCTCTCCTCTATTCTTAATTTCTCAGCCCAGGTTACCAGGCGCTACATTAAGTGCAGTTATGATGCTGTGGAGGCCTCAGCAAGGGCAGCTGCATCTGGATCTGTCCTAAGGAGGTATTCATGGCTCAGGCTCCAATCTTTGCTGATGATATTAAAGAAAAGTCACGGATGCCCATCTGGACAACAAGGCCTTGTTTTGTACCTCAGCTACAGAACTTTTTAGGGCAAGAAGCTGCAAGATCTAAAACATATCTTTGTTTCCCCTGCCCTCAGGTGTCAGAGAAATTATCCTACCAACACCACCTTTGTCAGGAAACCCACCAGGCCACAGCCTTCCAAAGGTAAGAGATATCCTGGGAAATAACTACCATTGAAATCTGCCTCTACTAACACCACTCAAAAACAACCCTTTTGTGCAAAGCCAGGTAGTCTGTGACTACCCACCTCCAGGCCCATTAACTCCTTTGCTATTCACCTCTCTTTTTCTCTCCCTGCTTGGAATCAGAAAACCCAGGACTCTTGGGTCCTGTCTGTCATCAAAGAATGATAGTTCATGGTGTGAAAAACTCGTCACTCCTTCAAGTGCATCCCACAACCTCCAAAAAGAACAATTGGAATATTTCCTCCAGGTAATTTCCAGCCTGCTTTCTCAAGGCACAATTCAGGAAGTCCCACCATGCCAAGCTAGAAAAGGATTTTACTCCAGGATGTTCCAGGTTCCCAGGAAGGATGGCCTTCGGAGGCCCTTTCTAGATCTTTTCCACCTAAATACCTTTCTGAAGGTACCCACCTTTCGGATGCTAACATTATTCACCCTTCTTCCTCTCATTCTTTCCCAGCTCTTTATGGTATCATTAGACATCAAAGATGCCTACCTTTATATCCCCACTCACCTTTGCTTCAAGAATTTTCCTTGCTTTTCTATTGCTTCCTCACATTTGCAGTTCTGTGCTTTGCCCTTTGGACTGTCTATGGCTCCAAGAGTCTTCAAAAAATGCTTAGCTCCTGTCATAGCCTACTGCAGACTACAAGGCATACAGATCTTCCCTTACCTAGATGATCTACTCCTTCAGGCCCCCTCTTCAGAGACCATTCAGAAGAATTTCCCCTTCACAGTCTCCTGGAGAATTTAGGGTTCATAATCAACTGTCAAAACTCTGCCCAGATCCCTTCCTGAGACCACATTTTCCTGGGGTGCAGGATTCAAACAGATAGCATACTAGCCTCCTTACATCCAGAAAAGGTCCTGTCCCTAACTTCCTTCTTCCAGGACCTCTTACTCCTCCAATCATTGACTGCCAGGGAGTTTCTATTTCTCCTGGGGCTCATGGGCTCCATAATCCCCATACTCCCTTTAGCCAAGTTACACATGAGAAAATTCCAGTGCTTCCTGTAGACAGTTTGGATGCAACACTCATGTTCTCTGGACTTTATTATCCAATTCCTACCTTGCTTGAAAAAAGAGTTAAACTGGTGGATACTTCAGGTTGCAAGGAACCCAGGTCTACCCTTGCAACCACCTCTCCCCAATAAGGAGCTGTACATGGGTGCTTCTGAGTTAGGATGGGGAGCAGCACTCAAATCCTAGAAGGTTAGACATGTCTGGTCTCCAGGCCATACAAGGATGCACATCAATATAAAAGAGATGAGGGTCATGATTTTTGCCCTCTAAATCTTCAAGTCTATGCTTTTGCTAGAGGTCCTAAGGTGGTTCACAGAAATACCATGGTCCTCTGATATGTCAACAAACAGGAAGGGACATAGTCATACCTCCTATGCAGACTGGAGTTGCAGGGCTGTGAGTTTGCTTTGCAGAGTCAGATCTCCATTCAGGCTGTCTACATTCCCTCAACTCATAATGTTGTGGGGGACACACTCAGTAGGGCCATGACTCAATCCCATGAATAGATGTTACACAGGGATGTGTTTCTGGACATGGTCCTTTGATGGGGTATACCTCAGATAGATCTCTTTGCTTCCCCCCATGAAAAGACAACTTCCCAAATTTTGTGCAAGGGTCCCACATCCCATTACATGGAAGGTGGATACTTTCTCTTGGAAGGAGATGTTTCTGTATGCATTCCCCCTTCCCACTTCTCCAAAAGGTTCTGCTGAAAGTCAGTGAGAGCAACCAAAAATCTTGCTGGTGGCTCCCTTTTGGCAAAGACAGCATTGGTTCCCCCTCATCCTGCATTTAGTCAAGGGCAATCACGTTACCCCACAGATTCGACCTACTCACATAGGACAAGGGAACTCTAGTACACCAAAGATGTCAACTCTAAATCTGGATCTGTGGGTGATAAGGTTTTGATTCCCTTTAGACACTTTTTTCCTGCGGACATGCTTCAAGTTCTGCAGGAGGCTAGAAAATCCACAATGAGGAAATCCTACATTTCCAAATGAAAGAGGTTTTCCATCGTGTGTCTCAAAAAGGACTTACAACCACTGTTAGTGGATGCCCCAGTGGTCTTGTCCTATCTGAGTGAATTATTGAAGAATGGGCTGTCTTACTCCTCAGTTAAAGCCCATCTTTCTGCTATCTCTGCATGTCTGCCTATGTCTCCCCATTTAGCTTCCAAGTTGGAAGTAAAGCTCTTCTTAAAATGCATCCTTCATATCAGACCACCAAGGAAATCATTTCCTCCTCCTTTGTATCTCAATTTTCTGCTAGAGAAACTTACCATGGCCCCTCTGAGCAAGCAGGTACCTCTCCCCTGCAACACTGCTCCTGAAAAACCTTTCTTCTCATGGCCATTACTTCTGCCAGAAGGGTATCCAAGTTACAAGCTCTGATGTCTTCTTTCCCCTTCAGTCTTCCATTGGGATAGGGTCTCCTTGAGTACTATTCCCTCTTTTATGCCTACAGGAGAAAATGAGTCATCTCGCAATCAATCTATCAACCTTCCGACCTTTTTCCCTTCTCCTAAATTCTCCAGTGAGAGGATTCTGCACATTTTAGACATGCGTAGGCAACTCAGATACTATTTGAACAAAACCAAACCTATTTGTAAGTCTGAAAACCCATTTGTTTCTTATCACCCAAGGGTTCATAGGTTCATAGGTTGGTACTAGGCTATCAGCCCTATGGCCTATACAAGCCTAGCCATAACAATTCCCTGGCTATTTCTTCCCACATTATTTACTTTCCTGGACCCCTGTCTAGCAGGGCAACTGACGTGATCCCTGGGGTGAATTTCCTTTCTCCCATCCAATCGTCAAGGTTCCTCTTGAAGAGGTCCAAAGAGGCACTCTGCTTGACATGTATGGGCAATCTATTCCAGAGTCTGGGGAGTCTCTGGGTCAGGAACCTATCCCTCCAGCATGTTTTGTTTATTGTGATGACAAGGTTTAGATCCCTGGAGCATGTAGCTCTGAGGGATTGGGATTTCTTTAAGTGTAGCATGTCCAACAGCTCTGGGTTTGACATGGCCTTGTATGTTAAGCAGAGATCGCCTCTGAGTAGACGATATGCGACAGAGTATAGCTGGAGTTTTTTAAGGTGGTCAGCGTAGGGCATCTGCTTTAGAGCTGTGATTCTTTTAATGAGGTATTTCTGAGGCCTTTCCAGTTGTTGCAGATGTCTTGAGAGGTACATACCAAATGGGGCGTTGTATTCTATAATGGGTCTAATGAGGGATGAGTACAGTGGGACAATGACCTCCTTTTTTCTGGATGAAAAGCCCTTCGTGATGAGGTGTGCCACATAGAAGGATTTCCTGACTGTTGTGGCGATGTGGTTATCGAAGGTGAGACCACTGTCCCCCTGTGTCCCTAAGTCTCTTATCAAACTTTCTGTGTTTAGTGTACTGCCACCTATATGGTAATTCATGGATACATGTTTTTTCCCAAAGGGGATAACAATACATTTCTTGGCATTGAGCTTGAGCCCATGGCTCTGGCACCAAGCATCTGTTTCTGTAAGGCCCTTTTGTAGAGTATCCACATCATTTGGGGATTCAATAATGGCTCCCAGTTTGCAGTCATCTGCAAACTTTGTTAGCCAGAGTCCCTTAGTGTTGACCTGTACTTCAGAGAAGTAGATGCCAAACAAGAGCGGCCCCAGGACTGAACCCTGAGGTACTCCACTTGTCACTTGTCTGGAGCTGGATTTGGAATCGGCTACTTTTACAGTGTGGGTTCTATCAGTAAGCCATTTAGCAATCCACTGGGTGACATAGGGATTAATGCCCAACTTAGTAAGTTTATCTATGATTCCAGAGTGGGGGATGGTGTCAAAGGCCTTGGCAAGGTCTAGATAGGCTGTGTGGACCACCTTACCCTTGTCCATGGCTCTGGAGACTGATTCAAAGAAGTCAACCAGGTTCAGGAGACAAGATTGGCCCTTCACAAACCCAAACTGGGTGGGGTCCAGTGTTTGAAGGTTGCCAATGTCTTTGTTTATAAGTTCCATGATAATACGCTCCATGGCCTTGCAGATAAGGCTTGTCAGACTGATGGGACGGTAGTTTCCGGGATCCAAGGTGGATTCCCCCCTTGTGGATTGGGATAACTGTAGCTCTGCGCCACTCAGTGGGCACGAAACCTGAGGTGAGGCTATGATTAAACATGACACTTAGGTGAGGTACCAGTTCATATTGTAGTTCATGTAGTACACAGCCCGGGATGTCATCTGGTCCCATGGATGCTGTATTCTTGGCTTTAGAGAGTGCATTTTACCTGTGTGGCCGTAATTACTGGAATTTGGCAATCTTCCGGTATTGAGATGGGCCATTTAGGGGGTGAGAGGGGGGTGACGTTGGCACTGAATCGATCTGCCAGGATATTGGCAATATCCTTTGGATCAGTATATTTAATGCCATTCTGTTTTAGCTCAGAGCAGATCTGAGCATTGCCATTTAGATTCTTGACATAGTTATAGAATGCTTTGTGGTTGTCTTTGGAATCTTTGGCAATTTTATTTTCATAACTAGCTTTGGAGGATTTTATGAGGCATCTCAGTTTCTTACTGAGGCTAGTAAGGGAGTTTTTTGCATCCTGGGATTTTCCTCTTTTCTGCAAAAGTTTCTTCCTTTTGTTGTAAAGTTTGTTTATGGCAGGGGACCACCAGATTGGCTTCCTTTTTTTGGATGAGAGCATTTTGGTTCTATTTGGGATGGAACGATTCATGCATGAGTGGATGTGCTCGTACAGTGCCTTAGTGTAGGATTCAGCAGTTGAACTTTCTGTGCCAGCCTTTTTCCAAGCAGACTATCTCCTCTTGGATTTCAAAAGCTATCTCCTTCTGTTATAGTGCCAGTGGAAATAATCTTTCCTCTCTGGTTAGGGTACATTTCACTAGGGGAGGGCCTTCCTCTGGAGCTTTCTTTAAAGGGTTGGACACTTGCTCTATCCTGGAGGCAGCTACCTGGTCTTCTGTTCATACCTTCGCTAAACACTATAAACTAGATGTCATTAAGAGTTCCAGGGTTGGTTTTGACAGACGTACTTTGCATGGCTTTGTGGAGAATGCTTCTGCCCAATTCTTCCTCTGAATGAGCTTTGGTACTCTCCCTCATGTTATGGATACTGCAGCGTATGAACAGAAAGACTTAGAACAGTTGTGTAAAGTCTTACCATAACCATAGATGTCCTTCTCTTCTATATGCAGTAGTATTACTCCATCCACCCTGCTTTGCCCTGATGCTAGCCTGATCTCTGGTGGCATGTTTTTCTCACCTAAGTTTAAGCTGGTGCTGTTTGCAGCATTCAGTTCTGAGGTTGGTTTGTGCTGATGTGCACTTTATAACCAATATCTCTTTATGGCTGACATACGTTTGCTGAGGTGTGGCATCACCTGTACCTCACAGTACATTTAGACTTTTGTACACTGGCTAGACATATGAGTCAGCCTGTGGCACACTCCCTCATGTTAGGGATACTGCAGGATATAGAAGAGAATGACATCTATGGTTATGGTAAGATTTTATGCAACTATTCTTTCTGATTGCAGCCAGAGAAAAAAATGTCTGGAAAAACAAGTACTAGGAAGACTTCTGCATTGTCTTTAGCAGTGAATAATTGCTAATCTGGAAGAGTAGAAGTTGGAAATTGTTTTCCAACTTCCAGAAGCTGCATCAGATCTTAGCAAGCCGTATTGTATGTGTGTGTATTATTGACACATATGTGTTTAATCTTGGCAGTTTCTAGAAATGAGGGAGGAGTTGCATGGAAACTAGAAGTCAGATGACCAGATTTATGCAATGTTCGACTGTAATCCATCACTAAAATAATGTTTAATACTAGGTGAGACTGAAGTCTCAGAGCAGCTTATTTGTGTAACCTGATAAGGAAGGACTCCTCAACTGCTTCATCTTGCCTTGCTCTAGTAAGTCAACCAGGGAATAGTAATCCTTTAAATCAGTCTTAAAAATATAGTGAGATTAGTTAAATATTATTTTTCTTTATCTGTGTGAATCTATTCATCTGTGTTATTTTAATATTTTCTGTGATTGAAACTCTGGTGGCTATAATAAATAAATATTTAGTATTTTCATGTTCTTGGTATTAATATTAATTTCATTCAGTATAATTGAGTTCCCTTGTAAGAGCCTTGAAGTAGCTGGCTTTGGAGTGTCTGATGGTGGTGTAACTACCTTATACTCTGGCCAGAAGGTGGCATAGGTAGCTAGTCAATCTGTGCCACCTTTCCCAGGTGTGTGTGTGTGTGTGTGTGTGTGTGTGTGTGTGTGTGTGTGTGTGTGTGTGTGTGTGCGTGTGTGCAAACCAAATCGCAAAGAGTGTGTGTGCTGCTCTGGTTGCACAGAGAGAGTGCTGGATGACTTGGCTTGGACATTCTGCTGAGGACTCAACCCTACAGCTGTGCCAGTGAGGAGTCTTATTCTGGATCTGGAGAATGAAAGAGAAACTACCCCAAGACTGATTGTGTTCCCAGTTTGCTCTTAAGGGAAATTGCGCTTGATGTAGAGAGCTGCATCAGGGAATATTGGGTGTATCCATTTTTGTTCCAAGTGAATGTCCCTGTCCAGTGCCAGTGGTGAGGATTGAAGCTCCTTGATTACTGTCCCAGAGTGGGGAAGTCATACTAATTGTCAGTTAATTGAACAGTGAACGCACTGCACACCTGAACAATTAGTCCATACAGAAACAAAGTTAACTGCAAATACCAGGCTACCAGAAATAAACCACATATCAAAGCAAGCACCATCAAATATTGGTACCACATGCAGTGTATTGAGTTATGCACCATGCAAAACAAACACTGAGGGAAGTAAAGGAAAGTAATACATGAAATAGGGCAGCACACAGTTGTTCGAGGCACAGCAGGAAGGCCTGTGTCCTGCAGGGGTATTCATACAAAACACATATATAGCTTTTTGTTCCCCTTGTGGTTGGCGAAAGATAATGGGCTGGATGCAATAAACCCTACATGGCTTAGTAAAAGCATGTGCATGTCATACCATGATGTAGACATGATAATGCACCAATGTGTATTTAGTTAGTGGATCTACATGATGTGTTGAACTGTACAAAAAAGGTAAAAATTGTGGCATGCTAATTACAGGATAAGCAGCTGATTTTTATTCCAATCAACCAATCCAAAATGGCAGAGCTCTTCAGCAAACTATAAAGCAATTGTGTACACTTAGTGTAGATTTTCACTAAAAATTACAAAAACTATTTGAATACAACCACGGAAACTTCACAAGTGGGAAAGAATATTAGTGGCTGCTGTTGCTCTTCTGCATGCGTATGGGTGACAGGCTCAAGTCTATGCAGCTACTGCTGCTGAAAGACCTCAAGCAAGAAGAAAAGAGTGTTTAGACCACATTTAACTCATTATGGTCTGAATGAGGTGGAAATAGTACAGTGCTACAGGGTACATAGAGACACATTCCAGGAACTCTGCCACTTCCTTCTTCCTCAGCTGTTATCAAGAGCAAACTAAGGGGAACCAATATTTGTGGAGACCAAGATATGTGTAACACTGAGAACTTTAGCTACAACAACCTTCCTGAGATCAACAGGGGACACGCTGGGGGCTTCACAGCCATCAGCATTCAGTATCCTACATCAATTTCTGCATGCTATGCTACAACATGCCAATGGCTATATATATATATTCACTGTACCCCTGAGGGCAGAGCTACAACTATGCAGAATTTTTACCCCTTAGAACAATTCCTTGAAATCATGGGTGCTATAGACTACCTGCACATTGAGATCAAAGTACCCCCCAGGAAAGAGGGAACAGTCTAAATAAGCAGGAAGGGCTGCCACTCCATTAACTGCCAGGTTGTGTGTAATGCTAAGGGACTCATCCTGAATATGTGTGCTGGCAACTCTGGCAATTAGCATGACTTCCATATCTGGAACAATTCACAGCTGTACCAGAGGTTTTTCAGAGGGGATAACCCACAAGGCCATTTACTGGAAGTTGCAGGGTATGCACTCGAACCTTGTCTGATGACTGCCATAAGAAATGCACACAAACCCACTTAGGAAGACTATAGTGAGGTGCATGCTCAAACAAGAAATATAAAGTATGTGTCTGGTCTGCTGAATTCATGGTTTCAGAGCCTAGATAAATTGAGGGGGGACCTGCATTATGATCCTAGTACTTGTACAAAATTATCACAGTCTGTGCTGTCCTACACAATAGTATCTTGAGACAACAGCTGCAAAAGGAACACCAAAGGGAAGGAGCACACATTCTACTACCACCCACAAGGTCACCATAGCCAGACACAGGTGAGGACTTAGAGGGGGACCCACCAGCTACTGTGGGTCAAGGTAGATGTAGGCGTGCACACTTTGGCCTCACCCTGGCCAAGATGCAATGGACAACACACATACTGACCACCTAAGTACAACTTTCATCCTATGCATATACATACAGTAAAACTGATGCCAGGCAATGCTCACAATCTTTACTTACCCATGTAATGACTGTGTACTGCTAGCATCAGACAGGGTCAGCCCTGAATTACAGCAGTTGCAACTGCAGGACTTTGAAGGTAAATGTGAATCTGGAACAGGAAAATAAATGGATAAAAATGCAAATGAATGCCAGATATTTGCATATTGTTACTGGCAGATATTTGCATACTGTTACCTGAAAATGTACCTATGTAGAATGTGTGCGAATTGTCCAGAAAGGACATCAATATGTGACTGGACTGGCTTGTGTAGATAGAATTTTGACATTTATCAGCTAACATGCCTCATGCATAGAAAATATACACAATTGAAAAAGGCAGTCCAAGTCTAATTATCCCTTCATTCTCACAAGTGGAGCAGTAAGCCTCACTGACATATCAGCAATTTCAAGGTAGTAATCACAACAGCAAAAAGGCTGCAAGAAATAGGAAAAAGTTTCAAAATAACATTACCATTACATATACTTATCTCTCAGTTAAGTATGCACCCTGTGCATCAAAAAAATACATATGTATCCCTGAATCAAAAAAATAGAAACAAGGTGATGGCACAGTTATCATCATTTGTACAGGGTGGGTTTTGGGGCATCAGGAGGCCAAGGCTGACTCCAAAGTAGTGAGTGTGTGAGAGTAAGAAAACAGGCAGGCAGAAATGTAGCTAAATATCAAATGGCCACTAGAACAGAATGATCTGCAAGCCTCATGAATGTCTCATGTACCAGTTATATGTGTGTGTGTGTATGTGTATGTGTATGTGTGTGTGTGTGTGTGTGTGTGTGTGTGTGTGTGTGTGTGTGTGTGTGTCTGTATGGGCACTCAATGTGAAATGTGTGTGGGTGATCATCTGCATGAGCACAACCAAGCTCTGTGCCAGCTCTACATCTAGACTTGTTGAACAGGTGTGAGCTGTGCATGGTTGACATAGAAGTTCATCATAGTTGCCCCCCATTGTAACAACTGGCTTTGCCAGGAATTGCACTGGCATGTCCATGCCCATGGTTAGATGTGCTGGTGCTACCTGAAAGTGAGTGATATCTACTGGATGAGCTCTCCTCATGACAACACCCAGGTCCATGACCCCATGTCTTACCATGTCTGGGTGTGAACACCTCAAACACTGAAGGAGCAGTGAATGTAGTGCCACTGTCGGAGTGGGATTGGGTATGGTCACATTGGCTAATAGATGATGTTGTGGACCTACAGTCAAGTGGATGCTGTCCCCCTCCCAGTAGACTTTCCATCCCAGACATTGTGTCATTCACCTAATCCATTGAATCAGCCACATGGGCGAGACAGTCATGAACATCAGACTGTGCCACATCTTGAACCTTAGGCCTGTCATCAGAGACCCTAGTGAGACATGTCTGTGCCTCTGTGCTGGCTCTAAACATATGTCAAGTGGCACATAATGATAAAACCATGATCAGGTGGAGGGTGGACAACAGGCCTCATCTGAGCACCACTACTAACCCTCCTGCATGGCACCTCACCCACTCTTTGGCTACAGCGAGATGAACTGGCATTGAAGCCATAGTAACCACACTAGCTTGATCAAGTGTGTCACCTTCAAACTGCCCATTATCTGAGGGCTTAGTAGAATAACATCCTCCTCACACATATGGATTTATCTAAATAATAGTAATAACCAAATAAACATTTGCTTACATGTGCAAATGTCTCCACACTTTGCAGGGAGAAGGGTACTGGAAGAAATGAAGGAAGGTTTGGGTGTCAGTTAAGCATCACAATGGGAACAATGCAGAGGGATAATTAATACAGAATCTCCTAGATGTCCTGTAAGAAATAACTGAAAGTGAAACGTGGGTGAGTTTTCATCTTACCAGTAGGTGCAGGTATCAGGGGAAGTAGTAGTCAAGTTATATATTTTATTCTGCAATCAAATATAAATGTTGCCACATGTATACTTATCTGGAAGCTGCTCCTGGGACACACTTGTCCCTCCAGCCACATCAGCACCAACTTCATGTACATGGTGTGCAGTCACTGCTGAGCTATCATGAACTCTGGAAGTGAACAGGAACTTCTCATTTGGTGTCAGTGGTGGCTTGCTAGGAGGACCCCCACATAGCCAACTGTTCTCAGACAACTGCAGCTGCCCTCCTCTGGGCTGATGAAGTCATATCAGTGGCCCAATGTCAGACCTGATCATAGTTTCAGCTGCAACCTCTGATTGAGTTGACATCATTGCCAAACTAGTTCCAAATCTCCTTTCTGGCTGCCGTATCCGCATGACCTATCTCAAGCAGAAAGACTCAACAGCTTCTCACAGCCTATATTAAGAACTCATTTTCAACATCACTGAAAGGGGGTTTTCATTGATTTGTAGGCTTAGGTACCAGACTCCTATGTGACATAAAACATAGAAGGATAAAACAGATGAATATCACATAAGTAATTTCTTACAAAAAAAAACAATTAAGCTATTTACCCTTTGTCAGCATTAAGCACCTGAAACACTTTTTTCATTTAGTAAAAATGAACGTTAGGTGGTTGTCCCACCACCCCTTCACACATAAACAAGGGTTTGCACAAACCAAGGAATACTGCGTAAGTAATGTATATATGTTTGCCATGAAAATATCAGGATATCTGCACATTTTCAACTGAAAAGCACTTGAAGCACACTTCTTTTCTTTAACCACAGAATGTTAGGTGGCTGCCCCACCCCCAAAACACCAAAAAGAAAACAATGGTTTGTAGATACTAAGGCATATTACAGAAGTAATGTATATATGCTTTCCACGCAATTATCAGGATGTATATGCTTTTGTTAGTTTATGAGTACCAGTCATTTTTCACTGTTCCCATCATCTTAGAAGCATAACACTAGTGTCAGCGACATGTACTGTACATTACATTTCTTTCCAATGACACAGCATATCGAAACATTTATTTTTTAAAATGATAGTTCTACTGAAAGTATAACTTGTCTATCTCAGAAATGTAAAGGCCTGACAAAAATGCTAGTGCTAACAATGAAGTATAAGCAGTGTATACAGATAAAAGTTCCATTTTCTGCTGGATATATTAGTACATGTGTAACATGTTTCAAAATCTAGAATGTACTTGAATAATCCAAGCATATCTTAACAACATGATAAGCCTTGTCTGCAGATAAATCACCTTCAAAGGAATACCAATTTTCTGTTTTGTCCAAATACAAAGTCTTCTCACTTGCAAGTTCCCTATCTACAGTCACCTTTTTATAGTGTAGATTTAGGCCTCTGAGCACTGTAAAGATGCAAATGAGGAGTGAACTCATTAGAATTGCTGAATACCAAACTTCTGACTTCATGTAGCAGATGTAAATATACTGTTAGCTGCTATAGGCTTGCAACTGTGAATGACTAGTGTGACAGAAAAGGAAAACACAACAGCAGTTCAGACAACTTTTGCAATGGGTGTGTCAGTGAGGATGCACTTACAAGGTGTGAAACTAATTTCAGTGAGCTTTTTAATGAAACAAATCAGCACACATTTATAATTTTAGTTCACTAATAGCAAAGCTCTCCTGCTTTTGCTGAAAACTGTTGTTCACTGTCATGTATTTGTATCAAACATTTTCAGTAAAATTACACACAATGCACTGTAGACTGCATATCTGTGATTAGAGCACAGATAAGGCAAAAATGCAAAGAGAACCAGAGTTGCATTGGTGCAAACATGTTCGTAAATGATTGTGTCATCACTCATTGCACTAAATATGCAAGCCACACATGTGCAACCAACTGAGAATGTACAAGTGAATGTGCCCTGTTAATATTGTAGAGGAAATGTGAATTGCTTGTATGCCCATGATTTGATTGCTGTTGAAATGCTGTGTCTGCGACAAAGAGAAATAAACTCCAACTGTGTTTTCCAATTTCATTAGTATAATAGTTCAAATCCAGAACTGTGTAGTTGTTTCACACTGCTTTAACTTTTGTCACATTTGTATGGCACATGGCTTAGTGCAAACACAGTTAAATTTAAAAAAAATTATGTTAAGTGCCTTAGGAAGCACAAATATGCTTAGCAGGATTGTGTGGCAGTCCTCAACTTGGATGATAATGACAGCAGAAATTGCACTTGTGACCAAAATGTGTGTGTAACATGAAGTGTATATATTCTGAGGTACACAACAGATAGATAATAGATAGATAGGTAGATAGACAGATAGTAGATAGACAGAGAGATAGATAGTTATTTTTACTGAGGAATTATCATAATGAGTATTAACAGAAATAATATGTATTCGCTATTGCCTGTGGCATTTGTTCATTGCTCACCTGTGCTCAACACGTTTCACTACTTAAGAAAAAAACTGAAACAATTTTATTTGCTTGGCCTTCCTTCTGGCACACAGGTTGAGGCAATTCATGCTTGTCAAAGCTCTGTGAAGTAGTGACTGTAAAAATCACACCAACTGCTTAGCTTTCCTTGTGGCAATAGGTATAAGTTCATGGTCAATATCCACATGAGCCAGGCTTCTAATACAGCACAGTCCACTTTTTATTAATGGTGTCCCACTGTAATTTTTAATAAAAATAATAATATAATGATAAGTATACATAAAAATAACTATGTATAGCAAGTTGACTGAGCAAACACATGGAATCATATGTATTATGTATGTAACTGGTGTAGCATGACAGTTATGGTTCTATAATTATAAATGTATTTTTAGAGCTGAGGTGGACTTTATAGTTTACTGACAGCCATCTACACACCTCCTGTAACACAAGTGTAGCTGTAAAACAGAATGTGTTGTGCAGTCTAAACAAGAACTCAAAAATCTACTCTGAATGTAGTACAAGTATATGCCTTTGCAGTATATTGTCACACATTACTGCTGCAGTACACTTAAGAATGCATAGACCAGGCTGGTCATGTCACACACACATACATGGTTAATTGAAGTATAGCACCACTCACTTTTTAATGTGTATATTAGTAATGACCAGGTTTGGCAAGCACTTATTGTATGGTAATGAGGAAAAACACTTGTGTGGAAATATATGCATACTCTTTTTTTACATAGATTGAAATCCCACATTGTACAAATTACTTTTCTCACTGCATAATAACTCATAAAATATGTGTTAAATTATACACGATCCCTCAAATTCAAGCCTTAAAAGCCAAGTCATTTAACGTATCGGTGTTGACCATTGGACAACGTGTTGTCAGGTATAGCAGCACACGTCATAAGTTAATGCAGACTGTCCCATTATTCTTCTTCCTGTCACGTAAACTGCCTTCTTTCTGTTTGGCAATGTTTCTATATCTGTTTAACATCACACAAATGCAGTTGGCCTGGCTGTGTGGGTTTTCACAGTGGCCATAAAACCCAATATCACAAATTGCTGGGAAAAAACTTTCACTGTTGTTGGCGGATCTGTACAGACATGGTAGGAGCTGGGAAGGATGGTGTCCAATTCAGGGCTTAAAGTTGGGGTATAAATGAGTCAGAAATATTTGTTGTACTCCTTGTAAAGTGCTACAGGAGGACTATACTGGGTCTCAGTATAAGGATGAGGCTTGGAACACTCCAGACAAGGCTGTCTCCAGTGAAACTGGCATACCATGCACTGGTGAGCAATGCAGGCACTATTATAGTGACCTGAAATGGCACAAGCAGGCATAACTCAACCAGTGGCTAGATGAGATTATAACTGCTGACATCTCACAATGTGTAAGTATACAGATAAAGCAACTTTAAATTATATGGAAAGGTGTAGACAGCCAAGACTGGTATGCATAATACTTTCATGTGTCTTTTCATGTTCTTTATTTTATACCTGCTCAGGAAATTTTAGTGAACAGGGAGGTGCATGCTGAAAGATTAGAATGACTCAGAGAGGCAAGGGGTATGTATGCAGTGCAAATTAACATGATTATATTAAAATTATTGTGCTTCCATACATTACTAGCAACTTAAGCATGTAGATCTTAAATGTAAAAGTAAGCATGCATGATTTATTTGGTGGCTTTTGGTAATTGTATTAGGCAAGTGTAATAGTGTATTCAGCTTTGGTGGGTTCAATTCCCAGAAGTAACAAATACATTCAAATTACAAAAAGTATAATTTTTTTAATTTTAATTTCAGCAAAATTCTTTAACACCATGTTGTTAACATAATCTGTATTATCTTTAAAAACATATAAGCTATACCAGCATATTGCAAAGATTATTTGTTGCAAGTCACAATTTTATTTTGGGTTTGGAAAGCTGTATATCTAATATAATAATAAAAGTATATTTATTGTAACAAATAATTTGTGACATATAATGGTTCTAATTATCTGTTTTCTTTTTTTGCCTCACTCCACCCCTTATCTATATCTCTCTCGCTCTCTCTTTTTTTATATGTGAACATACCATTCTGATGTTATACATTTCTGCCAACAAATAAAATGATTTCCAACACAGAGAGGTAGGACAACCACTGTGGTTCAGCCCGCCAACCCTCCACTGGTTGCCAAACCTACACTCAGTACATCTGGGATGCAACCTGGCAGTTCTGCCTTCGCAGCCCCTGTACTACCTGGTTCATCCACATCAGGTGGCATTGCCTCAACTGCTGGTGCAATGGTACCCTCCAAGACTATTGGTGGAGGTAGGGATTGCATCACCTGCAAGGAACTGCCAGGGATGGTGCATGAGGTATTACAGACTAGCATTAGTGCCAGCCTCAGCTGTCTGAAGAAGTTGCTCCTTAGAATGCAAAAAAGACGCCAACATCAAGTAGTCTCACAGGGAGCTGAGGAAGGAAGTTGAGCACTAAGTTCTCACTGCTCCCATGCTTGATGTGCATGTGCCTCTGATGTCCACTACCTATCCCTAATTGTGGTGTCCCCCAATCTTTTGTGTCCATCACCATACCTGTGTCTGTCTTATTTGTCCTGTTTTTCTACACCAACTTCTTCACCTACCCTACCTCCCTGATCTTGACATCCTTTTGTTCCTATCCCAATATTCCTCTCCTATTCTGCATCTGTCCCACAAAGAAAAATAAAATTTGCCACATGCGTAGCTCTCCAGTTTGCATGTATGTCTTCTTGACACATTTGATTTGATCCATTTGGCTGTACAATGTTATTGCTTTGCTGTCACCCATCTCGGTTGTGATGACAGTCCAAATTTATAAGAAAAATGATTGGAAAGTCCTGATAAGGTGGTCAAAAAATCAAATCAAATCATAGAAAACCACCAGTGGAAGATAAAATACCAAATAGTTTAATGAATGTTAAGCACTTTGGGCCACAGTGGCCTTCATCTGAACATAACTGTTAATGTGAGATAAATATTTAAATAGGACTTCCCCTATTACGTGATCCAATTATAATTACTCTATCATACAAACTTACAAAACTTAACAAATACACCTTGTAAAAATATACTGATGAATAAATATGATAGCAAAAAATAAAAATGATTCTATTTACACTTATTACTATGCTGGTTCCTAGCCAAAATTGCCTTATAATTCACATTATTATTAAGTCCAGGTTCACAGTAAGCCTGAATCATAATCTGCCATTTTAACTATTTAAATTCAAGTTTGTTGTCTCTGTCAACATTAAAATTACTGAGAACATGGTCGATAACACTAAAAATAATATTTTAAATGCCTACACCCCATGGAATGTCTACCTAAAGCATTTGCTTTTTATATTTAGTTATAATAGCATACTGGTGCTCATAGATTCTTTTCTTAAGCTCCCTCTTAGCCTTCCTGATATAAAAAGCCTCAGAAGTGAAATACATAGCAAGATAAATCACATGTTTTGAGTTAAATGTGAAATACCCTGCTACTGAGTGAGTCTTCTCTATCTGGTATTGATAAAATATGGACTTTCTAAAATGTGCCTACATAAGGAGCAACTATAACACCTATGTTCCTCTTTTTCCATCTTTTTGATGTTACCTGACTTCTCTTTCTAAATAGTATTTGATGTTACAATCTTTTTTGTTAATAAAGAAAGGTTTCTCACCCACTACTCTTTTAACGTCTTCAATTCCTTCCAAAATTCTCCAGTTGTTATGATTTTTTAATAGCTGCACTATCCAATGAGAAAACTAAAGCATGAAGAAAGGCCATTCTAATAGATTACTAGTACTTTCCCTATCCTTGTCTTTGTCTGTGTATCTTGTTTAAAAATATCTGACCAATTTGAAATTTACTCTGGATACCCCTTGTGCATAAACCTGTGATGCAGAGCTTTGTAAAATTGTCTATAATCTCAATGTCCGGAGTTAATTTCTTAAGTCTTACCAGCTAACCCTTTATCATGTGTTTCATACATGAAGGGTGCGTACTGGAGTAATGCAAAACTGCATTGCTAGAAACATTTTTATAATTCATATAAGTCACCCAGTTTTCTATGTCCAAATTACAGTGTTAAAGAAGTGGATAGTTATGATTCTTTTCTAATTCTCTCCTGCAAATTCTTTTTTTGGGTTCCCATTTGTTCTTCCCCCTATTTTCCTCCCCATTTCACCACTTTCCTATCGCCCCCATTTTTACACATATAATCTGGTCAAAAATAGAATGATACGCCACATGCATGTCTAGAAATGGCCCATAATAAAGCCTCCACTTTTTGTCCTCTGCATTTGTTCAGAGTTTGGCATCTTGCATCAGCGCTGAGTGGCAGTGTATAGCTCTTCATGTCCTATGGCAAAACCTTCTGAATTTTGGCCATCATCCACATTTGTCCAGTTATTAAACTCACTGTGCTAGTGGAACACAGACTTAAACCGGAGTAAAGGCAATACTTTGAAACATTTACTCTAACAGTTCTTTAGACTGGTGAATACAGCAAAAAGCAAAATTCCTATGTGGAGTGTTGACATAAATCACTCAGCTGAACATTCTTTTGATAATAGCTTCAAGGGTTCAATTTCAGATGCCTTTCTCATCATTACTTAGTGTGATGTTATATGCACATGATATATATAATTACCAACATATTAAAATTTACCACAGTTATGACTTTTCAGAGAGATATATTGATTACTGCCAAAACAAATGAGTATAAGAAGTGTTATTCATCCCTATTGCTATCACATATTTAGCTAACCTTGTTCTGATTGTCATAAGCCTGTTGTCCCGCTCCTAAGCTGTCTCGATCCCTATGTCACTCACTTAATGCTACATAGCATGGCCAAAAATCTGACCATTAATGCTCCATTAAATAAAACACGGCTAGGTATTTGTTCATCTCTCCTTGTGTTCTTCCCATCACTCCAACCTCTCTGTACATGTGTGTGTGTGTATCTATTAGGTTGATGGATGGTGTTTGCAGACTGACCTGACTGTGCTGTTGGATAATGTTAACATGTTACCTTAATTCAATAATTTATCAGTACTCATGTACTGTGGAATGTTTCATAACCATCGGTAGGATTCTGTTTGTGACATGTTCAGGTGATGCTCAATGGAATATTCAACTAATTTGATATGCAAACTCTCTTTACTGTGAAAAAGCATACTGCACACACTTTTCAGGATATATGGCCATGCTCAAATAGTTAGCATATCGGATTAGTCTGAATAATCTTTTCAAAACATGTACCAACCCATGTCATTTTTAGAAAGCTGTACGCACAATTAAATAGTGATCCACAGTGAAACCTGCAAAGCAGCTAGTTGTTATACTGGTCTATATTATATTCTCGAAAGCTGACAATGTAGAATCTAACATTGCCGGCACGAGAATATTGAATGCTCAGAATCTCAAGCGTGTAAATGGAAACCTCCATAAGGGGAGATTTTCATTTACAGCAATGTAGTGCGGTCTCGGAGCTGGTATATTTAAGTAGCAGGGGGTGTGGAGGGTGCAGGGCTGCTTGCCCCCCTGCTTAAACCCATTAGGGTAAAAATTTAAAGTTTTGATTTTTTTTTAATTTTCAAAGTTACGGAACTTCGACAATATGGTGTCGACCATATTGCATTCGATGTTCCGCAACTTCGATGTTATAATATAGACCCAGTTATACCACTAGCTATTAATTTATTATTTATTTTATTTTACATTTGTTGACCGGGCTAGTCTAACTGGATATATGTCCATTTTCAGTAGAGGCCCGGGGAGAAAAGCTCCACTACAGCATTATATAAATTGATACAAATAAGTACGCAAAATATATATTTAAAAAATTAATTAAACATAGAGACCAATAATAGTGAATATACACTACATAAGAGAATAAAATAATGACATGATTATAACAGGATTAATATGCGAAAAGCTTAGGCAATATTAGAGAGTAAAGACACATACTTAATATAAAAAGACATCACAGTGGTGTGTTTTTTTTTTTTTTGTCAGGGATGCGTATTTTGTGCATGTGAAGGTGGTGGTTGAGGAGGAAATATTAGTCAGGATTAGTACATGGACAAAGCCATTGTAAAGACAGGTAGATTCTTAGTTGCTTTTTGAAAAGTGGTGTGGATTCCAGGGATGTTAGTTTGTTAGAAAGCTTGTTCTAAGAATTACCAATGGTATTATTAAATAGACAGTCTCCAGATTTGTTGTTAGATTTAAGGGTGGCAACTAATAACTTATTAGCTGAGTGTAGGGTTGTTAAGATTTCTATATGGGTTAATAAGGCTAGAGAGCATGGGTGTATTTGTAGGATGATGCAGGATCTTATGGGTAACAGTTAGTTGTTGGAGAAGAAGTTGGTTTTGCAGTTCCAACCATCCTAATTTTTTCAGAGTTTGGCAATGGTAGGTCTGGAATGGGGAACCAGTAGCGAATCTGGCAATGTTATTATAGGAGGTGGTCAGCTTGTTTAGATTATTTTTGGATAGGTTAGTATAGATAGGTGAGGCATAGAGAAGAGTGGAAGTTAGGTGTGTTTGGGCGATTGTAGTCCTGGCAGAGGGAGTAAGGAAGGTTTTTAGCCTATAAAGGGAACCAAGTTTTCTATTAAGTGATTTAATAGTTAAGTTTATGTGGGGGTCAAAACTAAGATTATTATCAATTGTTACTTCTAAAAGTTTAGTTGTGGTATCAGGTACTATTACAGTGCCATTATTTGATGCTACTGAGAAGTAGATAGGGGGAGACTTTTGGGTAGCGGTGAAAAGTAGAAGGTTTTTTTTTTAAGGTTTAGGAGGAGACAGCATTTGGAGAACCAGCCTTCCGCTAAGTTGAATACTTTTTGGGTGCTAGACTGTAGTTCAGCCTGAGATGCTGCAGTACAGATTAATGTAGAGTCGCCGGCATATTGTATGCAGGTGGTTTGAGAGAGAGATTAATTCAGATCATTAATAAATATAGAAAAGAGGAGGGGCCCAAGAATAGAACCTTGTGGGGCTCCTAGGGAGATAGGGAGCTGAGGTGATAAATTATTGTCCCAGAGGACTGATTGTTGTCTGTTTTCTGGATATGACTTAAACCATTTGATTGTTAGAGTATCTACTATAAGTGATTGAAGGGTGTCTAACATTAGGTGGTGATTCACCATATCGAAGGCTTTGGAGACTTTAATGATAAAAATTGTGGAAGGCACATGTTTTACTGTAGTCATTGTCACATTTGCATTAATGATCACATTTACTTAGTTAATGCTATCCTAACACCACCTGTAAAAAGAGAATGATCTGGATTTGAAACGTGTTACCTGGAGCTTACTGTTCTTACACCTGGAGCCACAGAGAAAGCTAGGCAGCAGGTATATATTTTACACTCAGTGCTGTCCAGAGTGATGATGGCTGTGCATTGCCACTTACCCTGTTTGTGTGAAGGAAGGCAAACCAATAGAAATATGTCTATTTTCCCATTTAAGCAGAGAACCGTGTTTGCTTGTTACTTAGCTGCATACACAGGGAAGGTAATAGCAACAGTTCTTAATGTCATAAAAGTTACGATGCAACATGTCCAATATAAACCATAGTATGAACAGCATAGTATTTGTTAGCCATTTCTCACATAACATCGATATCTAATTCTCTAGTTCAAGTTGTATTCATGAAATGGGAATCTTGCATGAGCTAACACTTTGCCATCATTCGTGCAAATCAATTTCTCAGAGATGCGCTATGTAAACATGTGTTTGGCATGTCTTACTATGGCTATTGCTTAGTTATCCTCCATCTAATCAAATGGCATTCATGAACACAACAGAAGGGAAGGGACTTGTCCTTTACTGAAGACATACTTACTCAGACTCATGTGTTCAATGCACTTACAAACGAAATTTCAATAATAGGTCCAATGTCAAGTACACAATAGAAATAAAGAGCATGACTGCATTGTTACATTTTTTGTTGGTTTATAGTAAAACTGGCCTTTTGTCATCACTGGTCAATACACACTGATGTTGTCAAAAAATCTAATACTATGGACATCAATTCATCAGAATTTGAACACACATACATCAACACTTGCAGTCTTGCTGTTTCCAAAGTGTGTGTGTGTGTGTGTGTGTGTGTGTGTGTGTGTGTGTGTGTGTGTGTGTGTGTGTGTGTGTGTGTGTGTGAGTGCATTATGTAAACAACATACTGAGAAACAGGTACACATATATCTCAGTTCTGCAACACGCAGTTATGACAACGTATTTTACCTAGGTTCCCAAGATGTCTTTTAAAGTATCTTTGCATAGTAGAATCACAAAAGCAAATCTGAAGTCCAGCCTTTGCACACAAATCTCATAACAGTATAGGTTACCTGCACCATTAGCATGATGTCATACTCTACAATGACCACTATGACTATAAAAATATCAGACTTCTCTGATGGAGCAAATGTTAATTACTGTATTCTGCAGCTGGACTAACTATTTGTGCAGTGTTTCAAACTACACAATAGTCAACTTGTGTATGTGCCTGTATATCTAAGTGTGTGTGTTTGTGTGTCTGTGTGTGTGTGTGTGTGTGTGTGTGTGTGTGTGTGTGTGTGTGTGTGTGTGTGTGTGTGTGTGTGTGTGTGTGTGTGTGTGTGTAGTCAGAAGAGCATGAGACTATGTCCTAATGTCCTCACTCGTCTCACCAAAAACAAAATTTTATAGTGCTACATGACTACACAGCAATTTCATTCTGCCCTCCTAACATCTTCTTACTATACACTGATGATGTCATCTGCTATAAAGTGTGTTCTGACAATATAAAAGTCAGACTTGTGCTGTAGTGCTAGCATTACGTACTGTGTTCTATAGCTAGTGGTACTAGGTAGGTAAGGGTTCTGATCTCACTGCAGTCAAACTGAGTGTATGTTCATTCAGCTATCAGTCTGGAGGCAATTTTAGAATAACATGTGAGACCACAGATATGTCAGACACTTCTACTCACATCTTCTTCACAGCATATAATGATGTGATCACCTATAAAGTGCACTCTGACAGTATTACACTCAGATGTCTGTGTTGGCATGAGCATTAATGTTCTCTACTTTGTATTGTTAGCTAGTTTGTGGTTCTAATGTCACAACAGACAACGTGTGTGTGTGTGTGTGTGTGTGTGTGTGTGTGTGTGTGTGTGTGTGTGTGTGTGTGTGTGTGTGCGTGTGTGCGCGTGTGCGCGTGTGTGATTGTGTGTGCGTGTGCGTGTGTGTGCGTGTGTTCATTCAAATATGTGTGGAGATGATTTTCCACTGAGATGTGACTCACATTTATGTTACACACTTCTTCTGACATCTTCTCAGCCTTCAATGATGCTGTCATCCTCTATAAAGTACAATGTAAAGTTTGACATTTGGGATGGTGCTAGTATTGCATTACATGGAATACAATATGCATACCTACACAAGTGGAGTGTTGTTTGGTTGTAAATTACTGTGAGCATATGATCTTTTGAATCTCTTTTCATTTGACTCCCAGTTGGGAAAACCTTTAACATAGCCCCATGATTCCAACATACCATTTTTCCCTCTGTCCAGATAACACCTTTTCTGCAGAACACCAGAGGATGGCATCATCTTAAAGATGCATAAGACACATCATGAAGCACAGTCCTTCCGTGACCCTCTGCAAGCTATCTGCAGACCACTGGGTGTATGATTACTAATTCTATCATGTAGTGGTACATGTCACATATGGGCGGAGGCAGTATATAACACAATCAAACACACACCTATACACATACCCCTTCTATCTTCCATCATGTAGATATAGTCATTTTGGTTTAAAGGCTATTATAATGGCTGTGATTTTAAGTGATGGTGGCCGTTAGCCTAGTAATGTCCCATGACCCATGAAGACTGCATATGTCAAGGTTGCTGTCATCCACATGTGCTGTGTTGAGGTGTGGATGTATGGTAGCCCTACAACAGTGTATTCCAATCTGTGATTTGAGGAAATGTATTGATGGCCACTCCTGCCATTTCATTACATGTTCCTTCCACAACAGCTGTAGTAATATACCTCCTAAGGACTATTGACATGACATTATGTTATTTATATTGATGTCTTATTAAGGCATGTGTTCTTGTAAGTCAAAGTAAACTTTATTGTTATTTAGAACTACACATGTGTAGCCTAAACAAAATTTCGTGGTGAAGTATATTAACATTCTGCACATTTCTCATTCAAACATCACAGTGACACTTGCAGTATGACATGTGTATACCTACCATCACAAAATGTTATGTGTCATACAACAATATTACATCATACTAAGAAACTAGAGATGAGGAAAGAGTCCAGCTGAGCATTCCTAGACTTAGAGAAAGTGTATAATAAGGTCCCAACAAATCTGATTTGGGCAGGACTGCTGTCGTTTAAAGGTCCAGAAATATTGGTAGAATTAGTTCAGGCTATGTACATGGACCAAATGACTCAAGTACAAGCAGTGCTCAGTCTCACAGAAAGGATCCCAGTGGGAGAGGGTGTGCACTAGACTTCAGCTCTGAGCCCACTGCTGTTCATACTGGTGATGGACTACATTAACAAACAGGTCAGAGGGGACAGATCAACAAAGCTGCTGTATGCAGATGATGTGGCATTGCAGGTAGACTCTGAGCAAGAACTTCCACAAAGGATAGGGGAATGGAATGCAAAACTGAAGGCACATGGGATGAAACTGAGTACAGATAAGACAGTGGTAATGGCAGCCAGTTGGGGAAATCAGAAGAAGATGAAACTTGAGATAGAAGGGGAGATAGTGGAACAGGTTAACAGCTTCAGGTATCTGGGACAGGTGTAAAGGTGAAGGGAAGTCTAAATAAAGACATCAAAGCTAGCATTAGAGGGGCTGCAGCCATCTACCATAGAGAGTCAGGTGTAGTGTAAGAGAGAAGAATACCTAAGAAGCCGAAAACTAAAGTGTACAAAACAGTGGTGTGACTAGTACTACTGTATGGTACAGAAATCTGGGCACTAACGGCAGAGCAGATGAGGAAGCTAGAGGTGAAGGAAATGAAATGACTGAGGCAGGTGGCAGGATGCACACTGTGGGACAGATGAAGAAATGAGGACATAAGAGTAGAAGCCAAAGTAGCGCCAATTGCAGAAAAGATCAAAGAGAACAGATTGTAGTGGTCTGGGCACATGTGCAGAAAAGCAGAAGACAGTCTGGTGAAGAAGATTTGGGACAGACAGGAGGAAGGTAAGAGGAAATGAGGGCATTCAGCAAAGAGATGGATGGATTGTATGAAAGAAGATCTGAACAGTCAGGCATGAGTGTTGAAGTAGGCAGGAGCGTGGCACAGAATCAAGAGAGACAGCGACAGGTACATGACACCCCGACCCCATGTAGAAAATGGGAAGAAGGGGATTGATGATGATGCCTAGTTACATGGCCAGATCTGCCATGTTTCATCCACATATTCTAACGCTAGTGTATATACAGACATATAACCATTTCAGACTCACTTGCAACTTTGGGTAATTCATTGTATGTACAATTGTGTTGCTATTCACAAGGATTATACAGTAGTTCCCTAGCAGCATTTTGTGACTGTCAGCATTTATGTCATTAGCTGTTCTGCATGCACCACATCCACCTCATTTATAATATGCTCATGTATGGTATCAGATCCCTCACACACACCTTTCCAGTGATAAACATATAAACAAATGATGTGCAAGTGATGTAATGATGTGAAATAGCTAGAGTTGTATGACTGTTAACATTCCAGTGTGCATCTTGTGAAGCATACCCAAAGTTGTATTTGGAGGTCTTGTCTTAAATCTTTTTTTTAAATAAGTACAAAATCTTAAATGGAATACACACAGTGCAGGCTGGAGAAGTTGTTTGACCGCAACTGAGCTACAAAATATAAGTATCTTTTGATTATTTTTACAGATTACTGTTTTTATAATTTAATATATATAAAGCACTTTGTCTATTCAGAATCTTCACAAATCCTTATCTGTTTAAAAACTTTCATTTGACTCTGTAGTGATTTGCTGTCTTAGGCTATTGTATAAACTGAAACATTTACTCTGTGTAATTATCTCTTGGCTAGTGGGGGCTGGTACTTTTATGTTCTTGTAAAAAAAAGTTGTTGATCTGGTCTTGCCCTAACTTTGGTGTCTTTGCACACAGTGCAGGCTGGAGAAGTTGTTTGACTGCAACTGAGCTACAAAATATAAGTATCTTTTGATTATTTTTACAGATTACTGTTTTTATAATTTAATATATATAAAGCACTTTGTCTATTCAGAATCTTCACAAATCCTTATCTGTTTAACAACTTTCATTTGACTCTGTAGTGCTTTCTTAGGCTATTTTGTCCCACCCTCCCTCCCTGTTGTTGTCTTGCTCTTATACTTGGTGGCTTTGCAGTTGCCCACCCCTACTGTGACACACCTCCCAGTCTAGTGTCATTAGCTCATTCTTCTTAATACAGAGAGAACATTTGATAAGGCCTTCTGTTCCTCCTTTTTCCCTTTTCAAAAAGTAAAACAAAACTTTTTTTTCTTTTTCGCCTGAACCTTCTTGTGTTCTGACTGTCCTTCTCAAACATATTGGAAATATACAGTATATTTCAGAGCATTTGTTATAACTGTATTTGCTATAACTGATTTAAGTATTTTTTTCTGGCTTTTTGAATATTTACTGCTTAGCGACTGCATCTTAGCCTGTTTATACAGCTCTGCATTCTATTTAAACTGTTTTTGTGTTGATTAACTGTTTTGCACTCTTAAAAAGTTATTTGTTGCTTAATTTTACCTGTAGGCTAACACACTCAAGTGTGCTAGCCGCTTAAAAGCATTTATAGCATTTACTGTCTGTTTTTTTCCTTGTCTCTGTAAAAAAAAAAAAAAAAAAAAAAAAAAATCTCTTGTTTTCCCACCTTACTGAACTAGAGTAGTCCAGTTTCAGAGTTGCTGATCCCCGGGCTTTGTTTTTAGTTCCTGTTACTGATCCATTGCCTTATTAGGAAGGAGGGAAGTTTCTTTGCTTACCAGTGGGAGTGGGAAGCACTGAGCAGCCTTTTTGTCCGAATTGGTGAAGTTTCAGCCAGAAACTAGTAGTCCATTGGTCGTTTTGGGCCAGTTCCTAGCTCCTTTCAGCCCCCTGCTATAAAACACGCTAAACACGCGTTTTCCAGCTTGTACCAACTCAGCACAGATCCTCGTGGTGGCCTACAGAGTGATCCAAGCAGCAGAGAGCTAAAAGAGTGACTTTCTACCAGATATAAGTATTTTTTGGGGCTTTCCCACTGTTATTAAGCTAGCGACTGCATTTCGCCTGTTTTACTGCTACTTTAAGTGATTTCTGCATTTTACACTGTTTATTGCACTTTAAGTTACTAATTGTTGCAAATTGTTTCTGTAGGCTACACACTAAAGTGCGCTAGCCGATTTACAGCATTTATAGCATTTACTGTCTGTTTTTCCTTATCTCTGTAATAAAACAAAAATCTCTTATTTTCCCACCTTACTGAACTAGAGTAGTCCAGTTTCAGAGTTGCTGATCCCTGGGCTTTGTTTTTAGTTCCTGTTACTGATCCATTGCCTTATTAGGAAGGAGGGAAGTTTCTTTGCTTACCAGTGGGAGTGGGAAGCACTGAGCGCCTTTTGTCCAATTTGGTGAAGTTTCAGCCAGAAACTAGTAGTCCATTGGTCGTTTTGGGCCAATTCCTAGCTCGCTTCAGCCCCCTGCTATAAAACATGCTAAACGCGTTAGCTGAGTTGCCACTGTTGCACACAAGAGCAGCGGTTAAACAAGGTTAAACTATTCGGCCATCTAAATTCCACTCTTCAAATTTTCCCTTAGAACTACCTTCCTCGAGCTGTACTGCTGATCTAACCAGCATATCCTATAACTGAAAAGTTCATCTCTACTTGATTCCCAAGTAGACTATTCTCTATCTGTAAAGCCTAGCACTTACTCCTACAGTACTTGCACCTTGATAAAGCACTCTTATTATAGATAGTACCCCACCAGCCTAAAACCCACTTCCCCCGGAGTCCTTTGAAAGTCTCTTTATCTACTACTTCTAGTATGTCGAGGGATCAGTTGCTAGTGTCCTCTCCAGCTCAACTGGTGAACCTGGGAATATTGAGGCAATGTTACAATTGCCTCATGTACACAGACAATCCTCTCCTTCTCCCACAAAACAGAAATACATGCAAGAGATGCAACTATACGGCCAAACTGGAGGCTGAGCTCTCAACATAGGACTGGCAAGACCAGACAGGAGGAGAAGGTAACCACACACAATACATACCCAGTCACACATGGTACCATCACAACTTCAAATCATACACATACTCACACAAAGACATACTCGGAGGCTCTGATCAAAAATTTACCAAAACAGCAGAGGCCACCAAAGCAGACACCCAAACAACTACCACCTCACGACCCAACACATGCAACACATAGACCACACAGTCAGAGTGTCAAACAGTCACAGCCCTTAAGGCCAAACAAAATGCCAGACACACTTGTCATTGGTGATTCCATAGTCAGACACACTGATGTCCCGCTCACCAGACTGAGTAAGGAGAAGGTCACAGTAAGCTGCCTGTCGGGCGCTAGAATCCGCCACATAACGCAAGCACTCAGGTCTCTCAACAGCAGGTACAAGTACGACTCAGTCATTGTCCACGCTGGTGTCAACGACCTGAGACGCACCTCCTTGGACTACATGAAAGGGACATCGAGGAGCTCTCTGATTATGTAGCCCAGGCAGGTATGACCCTGACCTTGAGCAGTATCCTACCTTCACCTAGAATGATGCCACAATACAGTGATAAGATGATCAGCTTTAATAATTGGCTTAAATTCTGGTGTCATTCAAAGGGGATCCAATGTCTGTCTGCCTGGGATGACATGCTGGACAAGCCACGCTGCTTCGCAAGGGACGGCTTGCACCTGTCACCCCTGGGCTTCCGGATATTGGCAAAGGCTCTTGCCTCCCCCATAGTGCCTTTTTTAGGCAAGGCTCAAATTCTAAACCTACCATTCTAGAACACCAAAAAGGGAAAAAAACTAAGGGTAATGCTGCTCAATGCCAGAAGTCTCAATCTCAAGATGCACGCACTCGAGGCCCTTCTCAATATGGAGAACATCGATGTCTGTGCTGTGACAGAAACCTGATTCAAGGCTCCTGAGAGCACCCCAGCACTAACAGGTTTCACCTCATATCATGCGTTCTGGCCCCAAAATCCGGACAACACCAAGAAAGGAGGGGGGGTGTCCATATTCATAAAGGACACCCACACCTCAAGGTTGGTGGCAACGCACGATGCATCGGAGACCATCCAGGTGCAATTAACCATAGGCAAGACTGTTCTGCAATTTGTAGCATGTTACAGGCCACCCTCTCAAACTCAGGAACCTCACATGGCCTTCCTGAAAACATTGGAGGGATAAATGTATCTCCAAACACCATCATACTAGGTGACTTCAACTACCCTAATATAGACTGGGAACACTACTCAAGCCCGAACACTCTAACCCAAAGATTATTGGAGTTCATAAACTCAAATGCCATGGAACAACTAGTCACCATCCCCACAAGAGGAGAAAACATACTTGATCTCATCATCACGAACATGGGATCAAAATGTTCAACACCGAAGTATACCCCTCACTGGTGAGATCAGATCATAAACTAATCTCGCTGGAGGTCCTCATCCGCCCCCACCTGAAACAAAAAGACCACAGTGAAAAACTTCTCAAAAGCCGATTTCACACTTCTAAAAACTAGTGTGGTCTCCTTTAAGGCCCCTGAGCCAGTGGTAAACATTACTCAAACCGCTGAATCACTTACAAATGCCTTCTACCAGCACCTACAGGACTGCATGGATCAGGCAATCCCAAACAAAACTAAGACTCTCTGTACCAAAGGCAAGCATCCAGTCTGGTGGACCCCAGCCATAAACAAGCTCTACAACAAAGGAGGAAGCTACTACAAGATAGAGCAAAATCCTTGAAAGGTAAGACACCTTTGATCATTATAAGTAAAAAACTAAGAGCTCTCATAAAATCATCCAAGGCAAATTTTGAGAGAAAAATCGCCAAGGACTCTAAAGACAATCATAAGGCCTTCTTTAGCTATGTTAGAAACCTAGGAGGAAACTTCCAGATATGCTCAGAATTAGTTCAAAATTATGTGAAAATTACTGAACCTACACACATTGCTAACATACTGGCTGACAGGTTCAGTGCAAACTTCTCCCCCCCCCAAAAGGAGAGATATCTATTCCAGAGGATTGTAGCCCCCCAAACATCTCCAACGCCCAGGTGAGAACTGCCCTCACTAAGGCAAAAAACACAGCATCCATGGGACCGGATGGTGTCCCCGGCTGTGTGCTTCATGAACTCAACGAGGAATTAAACCCACAGTTAGGACAGCTGTTTAATCTTAGCCTCACCTCAGGATACGTACCCAAGGAGTGGCACACGGCGACTGTGGTCCCACTTCATAAGGGTGGTGCCTCCACAGACCCTGGAAATTACCGCCCCATTAGCTTGACAAGCCTTATCTGCAAAGCCATGGAGAGGATCATAATGGAACTCATAAATAAAGACATAGGGAACTTGCAGACTTTGGATCCAACCCAGTTTGGCTTTGTCAAAGGCAGATCCTGCCTCTTAAACTTGGTTGACTTTTTCGAGACAGTCACCAAGGCCATTGATGAGGGAAAGGCAGTCCATACAGCCTACCTTGACCTGGCAAAGGCCTTCGACACAATACCCCACTCAGGTATCATCGAAAAACTCATCAGCTTGAATGTAAACCCATACATCACAAGATGGGTTGCAAACTGGCTAAGTGACAGAACCCACAGGGTCAGAGTTGCTGGAGCCATGTCAGACTCAAAGCCTGTCACAAGTGGTGTCCCACAGGGCTTAGTCCTGGGTCCACTCTTGTTCGGCATCTACTTTTCTGAAGTACAAGCAAACACAGGAGGGTTATGGCTGACAAAGTTTGCAGATGACTGCAAACTGGGCCATAGTCGAAAACACATCTGACACAGATATCCTCCAGAAGGGCCTCACAGAAATGGATAACTGGTGCCAGAGCCATGGCCTGAAGTTAAATGCCAAAAAATGCATAGTCATACCCTTTGGGAAAAACAAGGTTACCCCTAGCTACCATATAGGTGGCAATCCACTGAGCACAGAAAAAGTCATCAGGGATCTGGGGACCCAAGTTGACAGTAGCCTTTCGTTTGACACTCATGTTGCTAAAGTAGTTAGGAAAGCCTTCTATATCGCCCACCTGATCATGAAGGGATTCACATCTAGATCAAGGGAGGTCATCGTCCCCCTGTACTCATCACTCATTAGACCTATGATTGAGTACAATGCCCGCTCGAATATATCTGACCAGACACCTGCTGCAGCTTGAAAAGCCCCAAAAGTTCCTCACCAAAAGGATAAAGGGTCTCAAAAATATGTCTTATGCTGCCCGACTGAAAGAACTCCAGCTCTATTCAGTCTCATACCGCTTGCTCAGAGGTGACCTGTGCCTGACATATAAGGCCATGTCAAACCCAGATTTGATGAATATGCTTCACCTCAAAAAATCTAGATCCCTCAGAACCACAAGGGCGGAGACTTAAACCTTGACACGGTTATAAATAGAACGTGCTGGAGGGACAGATTCATCACCCAGAGACTCCCTATGCTGTGGAACAAAATCCCGGTACATGTGAGGCAGAGCACCTCGCTGGCCTTGTTCAAGAGGAATCTTGACCAATGGATGGGAGATCGCAGATATACCCCAGGGATTACTTCAGTGTCACTGCTTGACAGAGGCACAGAAAAATGATAGGCATGGTTTTTATTCAAGCTAAAGGGGTGGCGAAAGCCACATAACTATGGGCTAGGCTTATAAATGCCCTTGGGCAGATAGCCTAGTATGAACCTATGAACCTATGAACCTATGAACAACTGTGCACACATATGGTTGTGGATGGCATCATCCATACTCAGCGGGAGGGTATACACAACCTACTTGCTGACAGATTTGGATCAAACTTCACCCTTTGTCTCTATTGGTCATCACCCAAAGTATACATAAAAACCTTTCTCAGCATATTTTTTCAAGAAAGAAGCTCATGTGTGTGCTCTCCAAGGCTAAAAACATGCCATCAGTGATTGCTAACACTATCCCAGTTGCCTTATCAATACATAAAAACATGACCTAGCAAATATAGTTGGATCCCTATTTAACCACAGCCTCCAGACAGGCTATCTTCTGGCAGAATTGTAGACAGCAACAGTAGTCTGCATGAACAAAGAGGTACTATCACCCTACCCAGGTAATTGCAGATCCATAAGCCTGACTAGCCTCATCTGTAAACCAATGGAATGAATCTTCATAGACCATATCAACAAGAACATAGGTAATCTCCCAGCTATGCAACCAATCCATTTTTGATTCATTAAGGGTAGATCATGTCTGCTAAATCTGGCAGACTTCTTTGAGAAGGTCAACAAGACCATGGATTAGGGAAAGAATGTGCATCCAGCACAACTTGACCCGGCTAAAGCATTTGACACAATTCCACAATCAGGATTTGCAGAGATACTGTCTCAACTGGCCATAAAACACTATGTCACCAAGGGAGTAGCCCAATGTTTAGTATTTAATCCACAAAAGTTGAGGCAAACTTAGACAGCATTTGTCCAACCAACTTTGCAGATGACTTCAAATTGTGGAAAATCCATGAATCCAGTAACGGTTTTGATATACTGCAGGAAATATTAACACACAAAACTGAATGGTACCAGAGCCATGTAGACACAGTAAAAGTCTGGAAAAAGCATAATTATTTCCTTTAATCCCCAACCTAATTATGATATAGGCAGCACACCCCAATGAATAAATCCAGTGATACATGATCTGGGTACTCAGTAGATAGTGATTGTAAGTTCAACTACCATGTGTCCACAGTGGTGACAAATCCCTTCTATGTGGCACAAGTCATAAGTATGGCCATGGCATCCAGCTGAAAGGACATTATAATTACATTGCACTCGGCCCTCATCACAACAATAATTAAGGACAACACACTGTTTTGCATGTAACTCACCACACATCTGCAAGAGCTGGAGCCACACCACACATTTTGCACAAAGTAGATACAGGATGTAAACGACAAGTCCTATGTGGAAAGACTGAAACCAATATCACTGTATTCTATCTCCTGCAGACTACTAAGGGCTGATTTGTGTCTGGCCTACAGTGCAGTCTGCAATCCAGCCCTGATATAAAAGTTACACATTGGTAAAGCAAACTTCACAAGGGCCACTCATTCCAAGGATGTTAACCTAGCCTCTGACATAATAAATCATGTTAGAGAGATAGAAATATCTCTCAGACACTACCCCTTTTCTAGAACACGTTTCCCATTCATGTAAAGCAAATGCCTTTTCTGACCCTATTCAAGAGCAACCTATATCAATGGATGGTTAAGGTAATTGCACTCCTGGTGTTGAACCAATGTCCCTCATGGATAAAAGCGGGTGGCCATAGATATCATAATATAGACTCATAACTGTGTGAACTTTTGTTCACAAAGCTATTTAAAATTGTGAAACTCCTGTTAAATATGGCTAGACTTTTATGTCATCTTGGAACATTGGCCAAGTACTGTCTTGTGAACCTATGAACCTATGATCCTATGAAACTAAGAACTCCAGTTGTGTCCTAGGTACAGCATCACAGATGTAACAGTACAGCACATCAGTATTACCACTTTTATAGTATGAACACATATGCATGCATGTCAGGATTTCATGCCAATATAATATTTTCACTTGCAATGTCAGGGGGACAGTGACAGTGTGTCACGTCTTGAGGTTTGACATTTATTTATATACAGTATGTTTAATGCAGTGTTTGGTATGTGAACAATATCACAGTGACAGGTTCCTGTCTCATTGATGCTAGATTTTGCACTGATGTACTTTCTGTGCACATGGGCATAGCTGTTGCATTGACATTAGTCTTACATACTGTTGTACCATTCAGTATAGCACACCACTTCTTATTTCACACATCAACTGCAAATGTTTCAGACAATATCCATTGCTATTACATGTGGAAGGCACATGCGATACACAGCTCTGTGTAGGGAATATACTCATGATAGTGTGGTGTTTGTATGTGTTGTTATCCTTATGGCCAGTACCTATGTCAGCCAGGGATGCTTTAGTCAAGTGTATTACATTTGGCACAGTGAGCTTGCACACATCTTTTCACCCATACAGAATTATTTTTGTTATGTATACCTGTTAGGAACTGAGAGTGCAGACTTCCCCTCAAGGTGTTGTACAAAATATATGTATGATATGTCTTTCAGAGTTGCACCCAGTAAATGCAGAGATCATTGACAACATTGATGGCATGGGTTTGATTCTTGCACATGTGGCTTGTGGCTTATGTGTCACATGGCCAGGATTGCCCCTGAATTAAATTGCAGGTTTAACACTACCCCACTTAACCCCTCTGAGGAGAGTTTATTTTTGGAAAAAGGGTGGTGAATTCCACTTGTAGAATACTGGCAATCATTACAATTGTGCACATCTGTTCCTGCAGAGCATCTATAATAACTTAAATGCACATACTCTGGCAATGTCAACAGATTAATATTGTAAATATTTTAAATTGTTTCTGATTGTGCCTGCTTCTGTCAGCAGTTGTCCATGAGTCTGTTGACATGTGTATCTTACTGTTTGTTAGGTATGCTGACATTTCAGTGATATTTAAAAAAGTCATTTTGATGATTTCACAACATGCACATACCCCTATTGTATTCACCATTTCAAAATGTCATCTCCAGTGTCAATGATGTTTATATCACAACCATTCATCTCCATTGAAGTATAACCTTGTGTAACAGTCACATATATACTATCATGTGTGGTGATATACATATACTCACACAGAAGGTGTAAACAGCAGTATGTACTATGCTATCTACATATGTGCTTAACATTATGCTACTGACTTGTCATGAAAGTGTACATACATTGACATATCCTATCTTGGGTGCGTTGCCATATTGTACATACTTTCTTCCTCTTTTTTTCATTTTTATCATTTATGTCTGTGGCCATTTTAATCAGCAGACTTTCCATGCCTAGTGTATTTATGTTGCATTGTATTTTCCCATGCTTATCACCCCATCAACTATTATTTCAGTCTCCAAATACTTGTAGTGTACATTGTACTGAGTACACTTTTCCATAATATGTTAATGCTGAAGCTGTTGCAGTATTTTCACCCCTAGTAGTCATTGTGGCTGTCCACACAGTCTCACAGTACAGGTTTGCCCTGTATGCAAACTTGCATGCATGTTCTTTCTACATTTGTGCTGCTCTGTAGTGTAAGCTCGGAGTTGGTATATATAATTTGCAGGGGGCTGCAGGGGGGCGTTCCCCCCTCTGAAAAAGTAAAAAAGGCAGATTTTTTTGTGTTTTTTTTTTTTTTTGTGATTTTTTTTTTAATTTTCAAGTTTTCAGAAACTTGATCATATGGTCTTGACTGTATGAGTTTCGAGTTTCTGAAAACTGACATAGACCCTATATATATATATATATTTATATATATATATATATATATATTTATATGGGTCCACTTCTTAATTTCTAAAGTCCACAATCCAGATATTCAATATATCAAATTCAGAACCTCGAGATTGTGGAATGTCGAGAAAAAAAAAAAAAAGAAGACATCAAAAACATGTTTTTCAGGGGGCAATTCCCCCTGCACCCCCACACCCTCTACAACTTAACTATACTAACTCTGAGATCAGACTACAGTGAAGGGAACGGTAATGTTCCCATTCTGCACTGTATGGTGATCTCCATTACCATTCTCTTCACTGTACAGCGATCTAGGAGTTAGCATATTTAAGTTGCAGGGGGTGTGGGGGGCTTGCCCCCCTGCAAAAACATGATTGTTGATGTCTTCTTTTTTTTTTTTTAAATTTCGATATTCCACAATCTCTAGGTTTTGAGTTCGATATATTGAACGTCAGATTAAGAAGTGGACCCATATAATATATATATTTATATATATATATATATATATATATATATATATATATATATATATATGGGTCCCTGTCACATAAAAAAACTTTGAAGTTCGGTGTTTTCATCTTGCTCAAGTGAATTTCAGGTAAGTGAAATTTTGGTTATCTAACACAGACCCATATGTAAATATATATACATATATATATATATATATATATAGATAGATACAACCCCCCCCCCACACACACACACATTCACACACACATACACGCACGGATGCACGCACAAACACACACACACGCACACACGCCAAGTTATTGAGCGCAGTATCTCAAAGAAGGAGGAGCATTCCATTCTCTCTCTCTCTCTGTCCCTCTCTGTATATAGAATGGATTATTCCTCTCCATCTGTGATTGTGATCATTCACTTTGCTT